>NW_021620849.1:2877942-2883560 GCF_004785775.1 Grammomys surdaster
CACACACACACACACACACACACACACACACACACACACACACACACGAAGAAAACACTGGGCACAATAGTATACATATAATCTGAACACTTAGGAGATAGAAGATCCAGCAAATAAGGTTGTGTGTGTGTGTGTGTGTGTGTGTGTGTGTGTATGTATTTAATATATTTAGGGCCATATAAGTACACATTGTAAAATGATCAGAATTCAGTAACTTGTCACCAGCAAATGAGGCTATTTTAAATATGGCCTTTACATACATCCTTAAAACATATCCAGAGTGTCACAAAACCAGTCTCTCATACACATCAAAGAATAACTATTTTGACAAACAAATTATCTGACATTTGGCCAATAGGATCGGTACTGTTTCAAGCTGCCTTTTTAAAGTTGTTTATTGCACGAAATTATATAAGACAAGTGATTTACTGTCACTATCATTACAGAATGTTCAGTGGGGCAGGCAAGAGAGGTCAACAGGTAAAGCCCTTGCTGATCCAGCCTGATAAGTGGAACAAACCCCTGAGACCTGAGGCAGGAGGAAGCCAACTTCCAACAGTGGTTCTCTGGTCTCACATGTGCACCATGCACCAAAGATAAACAAACAAATGAAACGTTTCGTGTTTAAGAGAGTGGCATTGCTGTGCCATCAAATGCAGAAAGGTTTTAATTTTATAACACAAGCACTTATCCATTAATTAACAGTTTTCTGATTTCTCCTTCCTTTTAGATACCATCAACTACTGTCTATAGTCTAACTTCTAGATTCTTCATTTAAGTGGAAATTTTATAGTTGTCATTTTACTGAACATAATATCTTCAAGGTTCACTCAAGTAGCATAAGTAAGAATTTCCTTCTCTTTTAAAGCTGAGCAATGTTCTATTACACATATCTCATTCATATACATATATATATATATATATATATATATATATATATACATATACACATATACACACGTGCACACACTACATTTTGCTTATGTTTCTCTCGTGATGGACATTTGGATTGCTTCCACTTTTTGGCTACTGTATTAGTCAGGATTCTCAAAGGGAACAGAAGTTATAAAATGAATCTATATGTATATAGGCTGGGGGTTATGTAATGACATGTATATTTGTAATATATATGTATGTACACTGTATGTAATATTGATATGATATACGTTATATACATGTACATGCTCATATATGCATATATTATATGTATGTGATGTTTATGTAATGACATATATCTGTAATGGTGTGTGTGTGTGTATTTATATGTGTGTGTGTGTGTATTTATATGTGTGTGTGTGTGTGTATTTATATGTGTGTGTGTGTGTATACATATGGGGGATGTATGTAATGGTCTATTTGTATATATAAAAGGGGTTTATGTAATGATTTACAGGCTGTGGTCCAGCTAATCCAACAATGGCTCTTACCAACCAACAGAAGATCCAAAAAACCAGTAGTTGTTCAGTCCAGGAGGCTGGATGTCTCGACTGCTCGACTGGTCTTCAGTACACACCAGAATCCTGAAGAAGTAAGCTTTAACACCAGTGAAGGGATGAACTTGCCAGCAAGGTCAAACAGGTAAGAGCAAAATCTTTCTTTGTGTGTGTGTGTGTGTGTGTGTGTGTGTGTTGAGACAGGGTTTCTCTGTGTAGCCCTGGCTGTCCTGGAACTCACTCTGTAGACCAGGCTGGCCTCGAACTCAGAAATCCACCTGCCTCTGCCTCCCAAGTGCTGGGATTAAAGGTGTGCGCCACCACCGTCCGGCGAGCAAAAGCTTTCTTCTTTCATGTACTTTATACAGGCTGCTTGCAAAAGGTTTGGCCCAGATTTAAATTGTATCTTCCCACCTCAAAAATTGGGATTAAAAGTGGGTCTTCCCACTGCAAATGATTTAATTAAGAAAAAAATTTCCTGGGTCTAGCATAGTGGCACACAGCTTTAATCACACCACTCCAGAGGCAGAGGCTAGTGGACCTACATGAGTTTGAGGTCAGCCTGGTCTACAAAGCCGGTTAATCCACTCATTAGGCACAAACCCTTAGGATCTCACGAAACACCCCTACAGTCATGCCCAGAGTGTACTTTACTAGTATCCGAGCTCTCTCCAATCCAATGTAACTAACCAACTAAATTAACTATCACAGGGCTAAAGAGATGGCTCAGCTGTTAAGAGCACCTGTTGCTCTGCAGAGGACATGCCTCTGGTCCTGACTCTGAATTCTCTTTTTATCGTTTGAGCAACTATCATGCTGTCATACTACTGTCCCCTGGAACTCCGCTTTTACTGCTACCAAATTAACAAGGCTTCCAAATCTTCAGCATCCTTAGCAACACTTGCTACTTTTTAGCTTTTTCTTTCTCCCCCTTCTCCTCCTCCCCTCCTCCTCTTGTAACATGATAGCCATTCTAATGGGTATGAAGTTATCTCACCTGGTTTTTACTTGCATTTCTCTAATAATTTACAAAAATGAGCACTTTTTTCATGTATTTACTGACCACTGTGTATTCTCTCTGGGAAAATGTCTATTCAAATCCTTTGCCCATGCTATGATTTGTTTTGGTACTAGAAGGAAACCTAGGCCCTTTCAAAGAGTGTAACCACTAAGTTAAATTCTCAGCCCACCTATGCCCTTTCAAACTGGATATTTCTAATTTGCTAAGCTATACTTATAGTCTTTATATATCCTATGTTGACCTCTTAACATATATATCATTTGTGGTACGGCTTGAAGGTGAGTGACTTTAGTGTTAATTTTTTAACTGGATGTGAGATTTGATTAGTGAACATGACTTGCTAGGGTGTGGTGGTTTGAACACGTTTGGCCCAGGGAGTGGCACTATTAGGAGGTGTGGCCTTGTTGAAAGAAGTGTGTCACTGTAATTGTGGGCTTTAAGACCCTCATCCTAGCTGCCTGTAAGTCAGTCTTCTGTTTGCCTTCGGAACAAGATGTAGAACTCTCATCTCCTCCCACATCAAGCCTGCCTGGGCTCTGCCATGCTCCTGCCTTGATGATAATGGACAGACCTCTGAACCTCTAAGCCAGCCCCAATTAAATGTTGTTCTTATAAGAGTTGCCTTGGTCATGGTGTCTGTTCACAGCAGGAAAACCCTAACTAAGACATAGGGTGTAGACTCAACACAGTGGAGGCCCTTGGGAGTACAGGGTCTACCACTTGTCCAGGGCACCACCACTGGTGACATTTTGACCCCAAAGTCATTAAAAGATAAGCAACTTCTCAGCTACTATATCTCAAATTAATCTGTATTAAACTTGAGAGATTTTGGCTCTTTTAGCAACCAGGAAATTTAAACTGGGTTCTTACAAGTTCTTAATCAAATGTCCTTATTCTGCACCTTGGTTATGATGGACATGAAAACCTGGCCATTGTGCCCAAGGTCAGCATGCATAGATGTCTAAAGTCTATGTTAAAAGACAGAATTAGATCAGACACATTTATATCCACACTGTCTCCATGGTCCCTTAGGACAACACATACAGGTTGCACATTCTACCAACAAGAGGCAGCAGCCTTGGAGCAATTGCACACAAGGCTCTTATGAGGAAAGAAACCTGAACTGTAGCCTGTGTCTACAGTTAATTCTTTAACTTACAGTACAAATCACTAGTCATCTGGTCCTGAGATTTTCTTGGTGTCTAAGAACATTCCTGATTAAGGATTTGATCTACTTATGAATTCTAAGTCTGCTCAAATTTTCCATTTCTTTTCCTGATCTATTATTCATTTTTAGAACTTACGCATTTGATTTACATTATTAAATGAGTTATTTTCTGTTGTTGTGACAGAGTACCTGAAACTGGGTAACTTATAAAAAAGAAAGGTTGGTTTTAGTTTATGAGAAGCAGGAAGTCAAAGAGCAAGGCTCTAGTATCTGCCTGTTCAATGTCTGCTGGCCCTCAGGATGGAAAGGGGCTCCTGCAGAAAAAAGAAAATGCACCAGACACATTCCCATGAGAAAGGCCTTCATGAGTTATGAAGTCTCTTTCCATAATTTTGACACTCTCAGTTCACACCCCAAAACACTCACAACGGGGAATTAAAGGTGCCTACATGTGGGAAAAAAAACTCGAGGATCGGCCCGCCCACGGTGGCGGCAGCAGAGTCCCGGAGCAGCTGGGAAGTGGCCGTGGGGGGCGGCAGTGCAGGCGGCCTTTGAACCGAGACGGAGGAGTCCCGGAGGCCTATCCTGTGGGCAGGTTCCCACATATGAAAGAAAGTCCAAGGTTCCAGAAGACACGTGGGGTGGGTTTCCAAGGAGTAGCTTTATTATCCATGATGGGAAAGTTGGATCTAAATGTGGATGTGTGCGCCCCCCAAGAGCCTGGGGAGAGCTGGCTTATATAGAGGGTGGGAAGGAGGCGGGATTAGGGAGGGGATAACTTAATTAGCTATGTCCCCGGCCTTTAGATAACTCATTAATATGTAAATCTCAAGGCAAAGGCCTGTTAGCCACGCCCTCTACCTGTGTCTCACATGACTGATGGTACAGGTTAAATGGAGATGAGACCGAGTGCCAGGGCCCTGGGTTCTAGGGGCGTGGCCAAACACCTGCAGTCTCGGAGTTCCAGGCCCGTGCCAACCCAAGATCTCTACAGCCCAACACCTACACTTGAGTTTTCTTTTTAAAGATTTTAAGTTTTTCTGCATGAGTATTTTGTCTGCAGGTATGAATGTGTACCATGTTCATTCCTGGTGCCCAAAGAAACCAGAAAAGGGCAGTGAATTCTCTGGAACTGGAGTTATAGGTTGTTGTGAGCCACCATGTAGGTGCTGAGAACTGAACCCCAGTCCCAGAGGGGAATTCAGTGCTTTCAACCACTGAGTCATCTTTCCAGCTCCTATGTGGACTCCTCAGGGGACACGCTGAAATCATAGCTGTCAGCATATAATTGTTCATAGTATTTTTATAAAAAGCATTTTATTCCTTTGTCCCATCTAACACTGGTGACAGAAGCTAGAGGAGTGCATCTTCCAGTCAAATATACTACCACTGAACTACATCCAACTAACCTTTTCACTTTTTTTTTTTGGGGGGGGGGTTCGAGACAGGGTTTCTCTGTATAACCCGGGCTATCCTGGAACTCACTCTGTAGACCAGGCTGGCCTTGAACTCAGAAATCCGCCTGCCTCTGCCTCCCAAGTGCTAGGATTAAAGCCGTGTGCCACCACCACCACCTGGCAATTCAAGCTTATTTTAAATTTAATTAATTTATTTATTTAATTAATTTCTATAGCCTAGGTTGGTTGTAGGTTCACCTACAATTTTCCTGTATCAATTTTCTATCTATGTAGCTGAAGTTATAGCCCTATACTATCAAGAAAAGAATAAAATTCCTTTTATATCTATAATCAGTTATAATAGTGTCTCAGTTATCTGAATTTCCTTTCTTTTAGTGGGGTTTCAATGAAAATGGGCCCCAAAAGATCATATATTTGCATTCTTGGTCCAGTTGGTAGAACTGTCTGAGAAAAATTAGGAAATGTGGCCTTGTTGGAAATGTGTCACTGGTTTTGCTATTTCAAAAGCCCATCTCCCCCCCCCCCACACGTTTCTGCTTCCAACTAGCAGATGAAAGCTCCCAGCTACTGCTCCCTGC
>NW_021620849.1:2883960-2895935 GCF_004785775.1 Grammomys surdaster
GTCTACAGAGTGAGTTCCAGGATAACACTCTTTATCTACAGCTCCCTTGTCCCCCCCCCCTCCCCCGCCCAGCACCAGGCCCGTCGGCTTACCTGCTGCCATGCTTCCTGACATGACGGTCATGCTCTCTACCACCCCTAGAACCATGAGCCCCCAGATTAAATGCTTCCTTTAATAAGTTGCCTTAGTTGTGGTGTTTTGTCATGGCAATAGAAATGTAACTAAAACACTTTCCTAACTAGTTCATCTAGTTAAAAGATTGGCAATTAAAAACACATCTTTCAGGAGCCCATGAAGATGGCTCAGTGGTTACAGGTACTTGTCACCAAGTCTGATGACCTTAGATTCTCAGAACCCACATGGTAGAAGGAACTACTTCAAGCTGTCCTCTGACCTCCACATCTTTTCAAAGAAACGACTCTTGATTTTGTTTATTTCTTAACTGCTTTATTTTCTATATTTCATTGGTCTCTGATGTGATCTTTATTACTTCCTTCCTTCTACCAGTTATAGATTCAGGTGCTAGAACTACAGGTGTATAGCACCAGACCTGGTTTCATGGTTCTGTTTTTTGTTTGTTCTACATGAACTTTAGAATCATCACTTCTAGCACCAGAAAGAAAACTTTGCAGCTATTTTTACTGAGACTACACTAAATGTGTGTTAGGTTATATAAATCAGACGCTCTCTGGGTGTTAGGTTACTCTATCCTGGGAAAGGTACCTTGAAACTTTAGCTGAGTTTTAAAGATTTTTTCATTGATGTTTTAAAATTCCTAAAATTTTAATCCTTTTGTTTTTACTGTGAGACTATCCCTTCCTAGTCTTATTTGTTAAACACCTGGTTTGTGTGTTAGATGTATACTGCTGTCTTACTAAACTCTCTGTTCTCCGCATGTGCTGTTGTGAAGACAGTCTCACACAGTCCAGACTGGACTCAAAGTTACCATGTGGTTGAGAATGACTGTAGCTGGGTGTTTGCTACTTGGTGGGCTCTTCTTTTTCCCCACTCTTTCAACCCCCTAACACTAGATAAGAGAAAAAAGGATAGAGAAGAAAGGAAAGAGATGCCTGAACAAAGTCAGAGGTCAGAAAGGGGGGTAATGTTATCATTAGACTACTTCCTGCTGATTGGGGGTTAAGTTACTTAGGCAAGTTTGAGCTTCACTATATGTATACCTAATTTCTTCTTCTTTGTAGACAACTACTTAGTAAAATGCACTAACAACCAACAACAGCCAACCAACAACCCATCCCACTTGTCAAGGCCCTAACATTTATATATCCTCTAAAGGTCCCCAGAATTCCAAACATCACACAACCACAGAAATTATCTGCAGCTTGCAAAATCACACCCTGACACAGCATGAGGCAAATCACACTCAGCTGTCGTGGACAATCTGAAGCAGCCCACCTTCCCACATCTGGGATTAAACCAAAAACATATTCTTATATTTCTGTGTTTTTTAAAGAAACCAGTATTACAAAATTGTCACTACAGATGGCCTTGAATCCAAGTTTCAGGCAGTCACCTCTGAGTGCTGAGGTTATAGGCATGTACCATGGGACTGGGCTAAATTATTTTTCATTTTAGTTATTTAGGTTATTCTTTTGTTTTTTAAGATTTATTTATTTATGTATGTATGTAAGCACATTGTTGCTGTCTACAGACACACCAGAAGAGGGCATCAAATCCCATTACAGATGGTTGTGAGCCACTATGTGGTTGCTGGGAGTTGAACTCAGGACCTTTGGAAGAGCAATCAGTGCTCTTAACCACTGAGCCATCTCTCTAGCCCTATTTAGATTATTTTTATGTGTTCTAGATAATTTCCATCATCTGCAGGTAAGGACAGTAGTACTTTTTTACTTTCAAGCTTTGTGCCTTGAATAATTTCTCTTACTAATTTCACTCTTAAGTCTTCAATACAATATTAAATAGCTGGGTTGGTGGGGGACTGAGGCAGGTAGAGCAGGAATTCAAGGCAAGCCTCAGCTATACAAAGAATTTAGGATCAACCTGGGGTATATGAGATCCTGTCTCAAAAGAACTAAAAGTGCTGGGCACTGTGGCTAATGCCTGGGCAGCTGAATGAGGACTGCTGCTGTCAGTTTAAGGCCCACTTTGGCTACAGTGAGTTCTAGGCAGTCTGAATTATCACTTAAAACCCTGTCTTTAAAGAAAAAAGCGGGGGGGGGGGGGGGGAGAAAGAGAGAGAAAAACAAAGAGTGTTCTGAGCATTTATAGAAATAAAGCACTCAGGTTCATACAGACAACCCCAAAGTACAAATCAACTTCTCCTGCTCTACACCTTCATCCTGACAGTGAATACTGCAATCCAGTGCAACCATAAACACACAGGCTAATTCTCATTCATAGATGTAGGTGTGAAGGAAGTTTAGCTACACATGAAACCAGATTCTGTTGTTTTAGGAATACAAGGCTAGTTCACCATTAGAAAATCACCTAAGATAACTCAATACAGCACTAGATTAGAAGAAACAAACCAACAAACACTATGCCAACTTCCTCAAGATCCACAGAATAAACATACAATAACAATGAATGGTGAAACAAAAAACAATGAATGGAAGGAAATCCTTGTCCTGACAGGAATGTACATTAAAACAAACTGGTCTACAACGTGGTTAGAGGTTTGTTCTCAGTGCAGCAGTGCAAGCCCACTCGCAACACTTTCAGAGGACATGCATTACAACTTGAGCCAAAGTGGAGAAGCAGACAAATGAAAGGAACCTGGGCAGAAAGAAGCAAAGCCATCAACATTTGCAAACTGTATGGTTCCATGTGGAGCACCTAAAACAATCTTTAGATTAAACTATGAAAATGTTTAACCCAGAATAATGCCCCATACTCTGCTTACCCACAGAGATCTACACCCTAATCTTTTCAAGCTGTGACTGTCTGGTCATGTGGTAACTGAAGAACTACTGCTGCTGGTGCATTATCCTAAAACAGAATAATCACTGGCTGGTAGCAACATGCCTTTAATCTCAGCACTTGGAGGAGTCGAGGCAGGTGAATCTGAATTTGAGACTAGCCTGCTAGTAAGTTCTAGGACAGCCAGGGTTACACAGTGAAACTCTATCTCAGAAAAACAAAAACAAAACAGAAATAAAAACAAACAACAACAAAACCCAGAATGACTAAAACATTTATGTTAATGAATTTTTGTTCTGTCTGATTTTGGTTAGTAGTTTTATAAACTCATGAGTTTCTTTTTTGTTTTAACTTGTTTCTTTTTCGGAAGTATTTGCTTGTTTTCCGTGTATGAGTGTTTTGTTCACAAGTACATATGTGCACCACATGTATGCAGGGTCCCCAGGGAGACCAGAAGAGGACATCAGATCCCTTGGAACTGGAGTAATAGGTGTTGGAAGCTGCAGGGTCTCACTACATTCCCCTGGCTGGCCTAGAACTCATTATGTCAATCAAGTTGATGGCAAAGTCATTGATACTTTCCTGCCCCTGTTTCCCAAGTACTAGGATGAAAGGTGTGTCCGCCACATCTGGCTCCAAAATAATTTTTTTTCTTTTTTTCTTTTTTTTGTTTTGTTTTTTGTTTTTCAAGACAAGGTTTCTCTGTGTAGCCCTGGCTATCTTGGAACTCACTCTGTAGACCAGGCTGGCCTCGAACTCAGAAATCTGCCTGTCTCTGCCTCCCAAGTGCCCAAAATAATTTCTAAACTAAAGACTTAATTTTTAAATCTTATTTTAAGAAGTATGACAAACATATCTCAGGCATTAAAATGCTTTAAATAGGGTTTTTAGGGTGAAAAATTAAGGTGAGAAGAAACAAACAAACAAACCCAAAACTACAGGAAGACTTTCCTAAACCGTGCAAGCAGGGTCGATGTAACCACAAGTGTCTTTTTAAGTGGGAGAGAAAAATCTGGTGGCAGACCAGATAGCTGACAACTAGAGAAGGATTCCACCCAAGATTGTTGGCTTTGATAGTGAAAGAAATCTCAAGCCAAGGATCTGGTCATCTGCAAGCAGCTGACAAGGGCAATGAGCATTTTTCCCAGAGCCTATAGGAACAAATACAGCTCTGAAAACCCTTAGACCCTATTCTAGGTAAGCCCATTCAGATTTCTAAAGTACTCAACTGTACGATAAAGCTGTCATTTAAGCAATAAAGTTGTAGTAATTTGGTGCAGCAGCTTTATGAAAGACTGCTAGAGAAAACACAGCACAAAACATTCTTTTTATGTGTCACTGATGGACAACTAGAAAATAAAGAACAAAACACCTATTTACAGTGGCATCAACATTTAAGTACCCTTCAAAAATATCTGAGAAACTATAGCCATATATATTTAAGAAACTATTAAGTTATTTTTGAAAAATTAAAGAATAGACAAATGAGCCAATTCATGATAAAAAAGCAATTATTTTCAAGATGCCAAGATCCCAAACTGATCTATGACAAAAGATTCCAATCAAAATTCTCAGTTTTCTTTTTCTGGAGGACTTACTAGTGCATCTGTGTGTACACTGGGCTGCATCAATCCGGCATGTGTGAAGAGGGTAGAGGACAACCTTCTGCTATTGGCACCTCACCTTTCCACCTTGTTCAAGACAGGTTTTCTGCACCACTGTGTGAGGTTAGCTGGCTTACAAGCTTCTAGAGACAATCCTGTCTTCACCTCCCACTTCCCAGGACTTCACTGGGAATCGGGACACTTACACAACTGCATCTGCTTTCGTGGGTCTGAGAACCCAAACTCAGACTGCAAGGCTTGTGGAATGACAAGCAATTGTAACAACCTCCTGGTGTAAAATTATGATAGATATAAAATGGCAAAAATAGCCAACATACTCCTGAAAAACAATACTGAGATTGCTCATCCAAATGAAAGAAAAATCCAAAAATCCAAATGAAGGAATGACCTAAGTATGAAAGACATATAATAAAGACTCTAGGATATAATTACAAAATAACTTTAAAACCTTCAAGAGATTTATTAAATAAAATGACAATGGCACCTTGAAAGCTGGGCATCATGGCACATTCCTGTAATTCCAGCACTTAGACTGCTGGTACATAATGAGTGACAAGCCAACCCGGGCTGTATCAAAAAAACAGAGATGGGTGGAATTCTCTTTCTCTCTCTCTCTCTCTCTCTCTCTCTCTTTGGCTTTGACCATTGCACCCTCACAGTGCAATGCAAACAATAACAAAAGAGCTGGGCATGGTGGTACATGCCTATATTTCCTGTACTTGCAATAGTCAAGGCTATCTTTGCCTATATGAGACCCTGCCTCCAAAAAAATTAAAAATATACATATGTATATGTTATATATATATACACATATGTGTACACAGATTTAGCAAGGATGCAGAGCAGCATGAGATCAGTACAGTGGTAGAAGAGTAATCACTTAAAATTAGCATTTTACAGTAAAATAAAATATGCATCCTCTTTAAGCACTTGTACATTAATACACTCTTGCTACTAGGGGGGGACAAGTGAAGAGTGACTTAGTCACCAATGACAATGACATACTCAATCACACTGACTGAGTCAATGACACACTCAATGACGCCTACACAAACTCTGGAAAGGACAGGCTTTGAGGGACCTCTGTGCCGGGCATGGAGGCTCCACTTCTTCCCCCATCCCTTGCATTATGTTCTTTCCTCCACTTTCCTGAAATGTACCTTTTAAAAAGCAAACTATAACCTAGAAAGCAGAGGTCTGTTTTTCCTTGAGGTCTATGAGTTGCCTTAGCAAACTATTGAACCCTTGAAAAACAAAAACAAGCAAAAAAACAAAACCAACCCTATCATGCAAATCTGATTTGCAGCCAGGTTAGATAGAAGTTGTAATATTAGGGTTCCCCATTTGTGGTTAGAGTCTGAAGCAGACGAAAGGAAGATGTGGGGTCAGGCGTGGTGGTGCATGCTTGTAACCCCAGTGCTCAAGAAGCTGAGGCAGTAGGAGTGCAGCCTAACCCAACAGTAAGACAGAAATCAAGTATGATAGATATGGGTATGGAGGGACAAGAAATGAGAGCTCCTGTACAGTGGTATATACACACAATAGCATATTAGCCTTTAAAGAGACAGCAATGCTACAGCAAGCAACACAGACGAACCTTGGAGAAGACATTCTGCTAAGCAAAATAGCCAGTTACTGAAGGACAAGTACTACATAAGTCCAGTTACAGTGCAGTCCAGTTGCCCTATGTAAGGAAATGAGCAACTCCTATTTGGTCAGCTTTGTGAATGGAGAATGAGGGTGTCTGGAGACCTGCAGTGCAGCACTCCCCCTATTCTGTATTATTCACTAGAGAAACTGTAGAGAGCATGCAGAGGTCAACATCAGCCTGGGCTATGCAGTGAGACCCTGTCTCAAAACAAATATACAACCAGTCCATTCAGAGAGTAGATGCCAGGTGTGCCTCTCACAGTAAAATAAAAACTGGTATAATCACATAACACAATATTTTAATTTATTAATAAAATTTATTTTTTAAGGTATGAAAATTAAGGCTAAAGAGATAACATGGTGGCTAAAGCACTTTCTATTCTTCAGAGGACACAGGTTTGATCCCCAGCACCAACATTACAGCTCACTACCATTTGTAACTCTAGTTCCAGTGAATTTGATGCCCTATTCTGACCTCCAAGGACACCAGGCACACTCGAGGTACCCAGACATGCATGCCGGCAAACTACCCATAAATGTAAAATACATTTTTTAGAAAATTACATAAAGGGGGCTAGAGAGATGATCCAGAGGTAAAGAGAATGTGTTGCCATTGCAGAGGACCTATGTTTGAGTCCCAGCCCCAAAAAGGTGGTTCACAACCATCCAGAGCTCCAGTTCCAGGTGATTCAATACCCTTTTCTGACTTCTGTGGGCACCAAACATGTATGTGGTGCACATATACACATACAGGTAAAACATACATGAAATACAGTGAATAAATGTAATATACTATGAGATGCAGTTAAAATTTATCATTCATATAGCTATTTGTGAATAATGTAAGTTTAAGGCATATATTGAGAGAGAGAGAGAGAGAGAGAGAGAGAGAGAGAGAAAACATGCAAGTACATGAGTTACTGTGGAGGCCAGAAGTCAACATTAGGTATCCTCTAATGTTCTAATTAGGAGTTCACCAATTTGGCTAGACTGGCTGGCCAGCAAGTTCCTAGCTGATCTCTGATGAGATTACAGGTTTGTGTCACTGAACTGGCTTTTCTTTGTGGGTTCTGAAACTTTGCTCTTCATGCCTGTGAAGTAAAGTACTTTACAACTGAACCATCCCTCTAGACCAGATGTATCTTAGAAACATTATCAACTACTAGATTGTAATTCCGTAGTGGTAAAACACTTGCCTGGCATGCACAAGGCTATAGGTCCAAATCCCAGCACCACAAAAGCAAAAAAGAATAAAAGGGAAAAAAATCAACAAAACATATAAAGAGCTGGTGTGGTGACATAAAACTATAATCCCAGCACTCGGGAGGCTGAAACAAGGATAGCCAGGTCACAGCCAGCCTGAGCTATATAATAAAATCTTGTCTGAAAAACTAACAGCTGATGGTATAGTTCACAGTTAAGAGTGCTTGTATGCGCCGGGCGGTGGTAGCGCACGCCTTTAATCCCAGCACTTGGGAGGCAGAGGCAGGCGGATTTCTGAGTTCGAGGCCAGCCTGGTCTACAGAGTGAGTTCCAGGACAGCTAGGGCTACACAGAGAAACCCTCTCTCGAAAAACCACAAAAAAAAAAAAAAGAAAAAAGAAAAAAAAAGAAAAGAAAAAAAAAGTGCTTGTATGCTACATAGAATACTAAACTAAAAAATATGGACCACTCAAGTGTGAGTACATTGTAAACAATTACCTAAGAAAATCTATATAGCTTATTCTATAACTAAAATGTGGTAAGAACTTGTGAAAAACAAAAATAGGACCATTCGGTTGGCTTCGGCAGTAAGAGTGCTCGCCAAGCATGATAACCTGAGTTGAATCCCGAGGCCCCACATGGTGGGAGAGAACTTCAAGTTGTTCTCTGACCCCAACAAGCTCATACACAAATAAAAAATACTGTTAAAGTTTTGTATTAAGAAGTCAGGCAGCAGTGGTGCACACCTTTAATCTCAGCACTCAGGAAGCAGAGGCAGGCAGATCTCTTGAGTTCAAGGCCAGCCTGGTCTACAGAGTAAATTCCAGGACAGCCAGGGCTACTATAAATATAATGAGCACTTTAATATTGGTTTTGGGTTTTGAAGACAGGGTCTCACAGTCTAGACTGGCCTCAAATTCACTGTGTACCTAAGGAAGACTTTCAACCCCTGATCCTCTGCCTCCACCTTCCATGTGCGTGGATTATAGGCTTGTAGTGGCAGGTAGCTTGTTTCTGTTTTTGAGATAGTCTTTATAAGGCTGCTCTTAACTTTCCACTCTCCTGTCTTATTCAAAGTGTTGTGGTAATAGGTGTGAACCACCATTCCTAGCGGCAACTGATCTTATTCTACAGGTAGGCAAGATACTCAGAAGCTTTTAGGCACTACATTGTATAGATAATTTTTCAATTACTTTGGACATGGTAAGACAGAAAAAGCCCAGGAAGATGGCTCAGTCAGTAGAGTGCTTGTAGTACGAACATGAGGACCAGATTTCAGATCTCCAGAACCACTTAGAAAGTCAGGTAATGTGCATCTATGATGCCAGTCCTGGGAGGCTTGCTGGTTTAATCAGTAAGTTCCAGGTTCAGTGACACTGCCCCAAATACTAAGATGGAAGACAACTGCAGAAGGTAACTCTGGTCTTCTTTTACACACACACACACACACACTTGCACAAACATGAACAAGGACACACTCATATCTCCATTCCCCACAAAAGACAAAGGTAAAAATATAGAAAATAGAGTGTGTGTCTGCCAACCAAGTTTAAGATGTTACATTCTGTCTGGCAGTGGCAGTCTATGCCTTTAATCCTCAGAGGCAGTCGAATCTGAGTTCGATGCCAGCCTGGTCTACAGTGCAAGTTCCAGACAGCCAGGGCTACAGAGAGAAATCTGTGCTATTCTCTTTTAAAGGTACACACTTCAGAATATATACATTTTAAATAAAAGGGTTAGTGACATAACTCCAGCACTTGAGAGGTTGAGGCTGAAAAGATATAGAGTCCCAAGTCACCCTCATTCTACAAGTTTGAGCCCAGCCTGGACTACAAGTGCCAAAAAAATAAACTGGTACTAATAATTCTCTATCTTGAGAACCTAAAAATCCTATTTAATTCAAGCAAATTTAAAGTGACCTTCAGAATGGCAGCCAGTCTAACAGAATGCTGATTCAAGCTGACGTGGTGTCAACTTAGCACTGGATGGCTGAGGCAAAAAGATCCTTTCAAGCTCCACCACATTCAGTCAAATGATTACTCGCCAGGCGTCTGCCTCTCTCCTGCTCCATCTTGTCATCTCTGTATCAGTCTTTCCCATCCCTGCCCCTTGCTGAGGTAGGAGCGCTGTGTATTTAAAGGAGACATCGGGAGAAGGCAGGTGTAAGACCGGTTCATCTCAGTCACACAGTAACCTATGACAGATAGAGGAACTGGGAGAAAGCCTGGGGCAGTGAGATACGCTTCCGAGCTGGGCGGGTCTTATTCAAATCTTATCTGGCATCCAAGCCCGCGTGCCCTTTCGGCAAAAGAGGTCGGAGCTCCGGCTTCTCCGGCTAAAAACAGGGCACTTTCACCTCTTCTACTGTCTCGAAAGCATGCACTGCTTTGAGAGGTCGTTGCAGCGTTACACAAACTACGGGAAGCGGATGAGATCATTTCTCGCGTATAACAGACAATAATCAAGGTCCTAGACCTTAAGGAATGTGTGCACAGTGAGTCTCAAGCCTCGGCCACTTGACATGGCCTATAATTTCTGGGGCTCCAGGTCTCTACTCAGGTCTGGGCTTCTCGCCACCAGCGAGGCTTGGAGGAACTGGGGCGGATTTCTAGGGAGGTGGCCGAGGCCTCGGGCTCTGGGCCAGGTCCAGCCGGGCCGGGGGAAGTGGGTTACTCGGCGGAACTACCACAGCCCCGCGCACGCGGAACTCACCTCACTCAGGCTCACGCCACGCCGGGCTGAACCACCATCCAAACTCCGCGCGCGCCGACACGGCCCTCCTGCGCCCCGCGCCGCACACTTCGCGCCTGCAAGAAGGATAATTTTGATTGGATGAGCCCTGATGAATCTAACCAATACGGTGGCCTCGGGCTCCTGGCCCCGCCCCCTAGACCTGCTGGGGCGGGATCACCCGAGCACGTATTACCAAAGCCCAATCAGAGTGCTGCTGACGGGTCAGATGACTATGGCAAACTTCCTGGCTTCCGGCGTAGTAAGGCTTTGTTTTGTTTTGTTTTTCTAGTGTAGGGAAAGGCACCTGAAGCCCAATCTGTTGCAAGATAAAATTTTGTGGTGTTCAAAGACAGCTAAGACTTGGCAGTTCCGTTAAACCAGGCGAAGCGTCTGTGGACACCTTCTTTTGGATCTGACTCTCTAGTCTTTGTTTTTTTGGTTTTTTTTTTTTTTTTTTTTTGGTTTTTCGAGACAGGGTTTCTCTGTGTAGCCCTGGCTGTCCTGGAACTCACTGTGTAGACCAGGCTGGCCTCGAACTCAGAAATCTGCCTGCCTCTGCCTCCCAAGTGCTGGGATTAAAGGCGTGCGCCACCACCGCCCGGCCTGACTCTATTCTTGTGAAGCGGTCTTCCACTGCTGACTGTCATTAATTGGTTCGCAAACTCAGATGCTTCAGCAGTCATGCACGATGCCTGAGTGAGTGTGAAGCTTCAGTTCTAGTGGATAGTTGCCACCATGAATACGGCCCTGTGATGCCTTATCTTCTATTTTTGTAATTTTTAGGGTGTTTTTTTTTTTTTTGAGACGAGACCTTGCATAGCCCAAGTTGGCCTCAAACCTCCTCCTAATTATGTAGGAGAAGCTGACCTTGAACTCCCGATCCACTTACCTCCACTTCTCAAATACTAGGATTACATATTTCACCGTGGTGGGCTCTTGTTAATTCTTTCTCTTCCCACCCTGTCTTCTGTCCTTACTCTCTCTTTTAAGAAGGATTAAATTCAAACTGTTACAGCAATATGGAAAACAGTACAAAGGATACCAAAGATACTAAAAGTCACCGAATGACCCGGACATTCTCCTCTGACATATACCCAAAGAAAATTAATAAATAACTTAATAAAGCTATCTGCTTTCCCTTGTTCATTGCTACATGATCCAAAATAGCCAAGACATGAAAATAAGCTCTCAGGGGAAAGAGTGAAAGTGCACAATAGAATCAGCTCTGTAAAAGAACCAGAGCTTACCGTTTAGGGACATTACGCTAAGTGAAACAAGCCAGACACAGTAAATTACTATTACATGATCTTATACGTGGGGTCTTTATAAAATTTAAATATTCATATCTAGAGAAAACTGGCGGAGAGATGTGGGTTAAAGGACACAAAGTTGAAAATATCCAGAGATCCAAGATACAATATGCAAGCCCTATATATTGCATTTGTGCTAAACTGTTACAATTTACAGAAACCAAGGAAGAATGGCTGCAGATGACTAAGTTCATTTGTTTCATTATTGTAACCTTCTTACTACCTATATGTATCTGCATCTGCAGGCACCCTGCTGACAAATTGATACAATTTTTTAAAAGCAATGTCTCTTTATATAGCCCTGGCTAGCTTGTTACTTAATTGTGTAGATCAAGCTGGCCTCAAACTCGGAGACATCTGCCATCTGCCTGCCTCTGCCTCCTGAGTGCTGGGAAGTCCAGGCATGCCTTGAAATTTCTTCCTTCCTTCCTGCCTTGAAATTTCTTCCTTTCTTCCTTCCTTTCTCTTTTCTCTCCCTCCCTCCCTCCCTCCCTCCCTCCCCCCCCCCCCCCCGCCCCCCCCCCCCCCCCAGCCACAAGCGGCAGGGACAGGAGGG
>NW_021620849.1:2896035-2921905 GCF_004785775.1 Grammomys surdaster
CCTCCCTCCCCCCCTCTCTCTCTCTCTCTCTCTCTCTCTCTCTCTCTAAGATAGGATTTCTTTGTGTAGCTTGGCTGTCCTGAAACTCACCCTGTAGATGAAGCTGGCTTCGAACTCCAAGATCCACTTACCTCTGCATCCCAAGTGCTGGCATTAAAGGTAGATAGCACCACTGCCTAGCTATGCGTTGAAATTTCAATGCCCTTGCCTTCTGAGGAGCCAGCCTGCAGCACCAGACCCCAATAGACCAATTGTGCTGGCTCATGCCTGTGATCCCAGTACTTAGGAGGTAAAGGCCGGAGATTCAGAAGTTCAAGGCCATCCTTGGCTACATAGTAGATTTGAGCCAGTGGGGCTACATGAAATCCTGGAGGAGTGGGGAACTAGATGAGGTGATTGTTACCAGAAACCCTACACTTAAGAAGTGGAGTCAGAAAGACATCACAAGCTTGAGCTATGTAAGAAGACCCTGACTCAAACCACACAAGACAGACTTTACCACATTAAGATTTGTGTGTTTGTTTAAGACAAAGACTCTGTGTAGCCTAGGGTAGCCCCAAGCTCATGGGAAACTTCCTGCCCCAGTCTCTCAATTACTGGAATTCTAGGGAACAAGCCACCATGTTTCACTTTATATTTTTAGTTGTAGAATCTGGCATCACTTCAGTCTATAAAAGAGCCTGGGTATTCTGCAGGCCAGGGCAGAGAGAAGTCAGTGTTCCAGACACTATAGCCCCAGTGCTGAAAGAAAGCAGAGTAAGGAGCAGAGGTCCTCCCAAGGCACTGTGCTGCGAGGCAGGGACAGACTGTACAAAAGTAACTGAGTGGGTGCTGTCTGTTCCTCATGTTCCTCTGTAGGGGAAGCAGAGGGAGGTTCACTGCAATGCCAACATACACTTGCCCATTGAGGGAACTTGGCTGTTTTTCTGGATTTCTAGGATGGTTAGAGGAGGAGCTTCATTTGTGACTCCATTTCAATTTTTAGAGTTGTCCATTTATAGAGTCTCCAGGTCAATCCCCTAGTCCAAAAGGAGTTGTAGATATATATATATATATAATTACATTTGTATTTTTGGAGACAAAGTCTCACTAGGTAGCTTTGGCTATTCTGGGACTCCCTCTGTAGACCAGGCTAGCCTCAAATACACAGAGATGTGCCTGCCTCTGTCTCCCAAGTGCTGGTATTAAAGACATTTGATACCATACCTAACATAAAAAAATTTTTTTTGAGACAATGTCTCATGTAGTCCAGGCTAGCCTCAAACTTTCTATATAGCTGAGAATGACCTTGAACTTCTGAGTCTCCTGGGTCCATGTCCCAGGTATGGAAATTATAGGAGTTGTACTACCGCACCTGGTTCTGTGTGTGTGTGTGTGTGTGTGTGTGTGTTCTTATGACATGAATAGCCTGAAGTCTCTCTCAGTATTCAGTCATCCCTTATATCCTCCAACAAATGCTATTATGCTGTGGGTGTGGGCTTCAACATAAACATTCAGATCATAACCCCCCCCCATAACATGGGCAGGCTTTGTCTAATCAGTGGAAAGCCAGAAAAGAACCAAAGATTGGGTTTTCTTTCATGCAAGAGGACTTTTACAGTAGACAATCTTAGATTTTACTAGCCACGCTGGATCTTCCTGGTGGCATTTATTTATTCAGTTACTTACTTATAGACAAGAGATTGTGTATCCCAGGCTGTGTAGTGTGCAGCCGAGGATGACTTTGAACTTCTGTTCCTCTGCCTGTACCTCCTGAGTGCTGAGATGACAGGCTTAGTTCATGGAGCCCTGGGGATTTAACTCAGGGCTTCATGCACACTAGGCAAACTAACTGATTACACTTCCAATCCCCCTGGTGGCTTTGAATTCATGCAATTGCTGGGTTGGTAAATTCAAAATCTGTAAGATGGCCTTGTGGTAGAGAAGACACAGGAGAATACGTGGTGTGTTTTGTTTTTTAAGATGTGTACATGTGTGTCCGTGTAGCTGTGTTTAAGTGAGCATGTGCCATATGAATTTATGCCACCGTATGTGGGTGCCCACAGAAGTCAGAAAGGATGTCAGATCCCCTGGACCTGGATTTACAGTTGGACATGAGCTGCCTGCCATGGGTGCTGGGGATCAAACTGGAGTCCTCTGTGCATGCAGGAAGTACTCCGTCTCTGTAGCCCCAGTGTTTCTGTTCTCGTCCTGCCTATGGCTGGCCCCAGATCTGTCATGTCTTGACTCTGCTAACAGTCTCTACAGTCTTCTGTTTTTGAGCGTCTACACACTGCTGCTGTTATCCGCTCTATCCTTATCCTTGTGGGATTTGTTGTAGTTAAAGCATCGCTTACCTATAGTCTATCAGGAGGCTTGGAATAGGCTCAGATGTGCGTATTTAATCTCCGAGTCAGCTGGGACTCCCATACTCTCTCTTTTTTAAAAATGATTTAGATACCATTTCCTGGAAACTGTGTTCTTATCTAATATGTTAGCAGCCTTCTTTTGGCCTCCTCCTCATTAAAAGGCCTCAAAAGAGATTTCTTAATCTCCCTTTCTTCTGCATCCTTAAGAGCTATGAGGCTGCTAAAAAAAAATTATAGTTATGCTTGTCCCTAGCTCATTGGATGTACACAGTGTTTCAGTGAAACAGAGATGCTGTCTGTTCTGGAGAAACAGCTGCTCTCAAGGGACCCGAGCTCCCTGACGTTCCACTAATGCATACCTTCTTGTCCATGTCTGGCCTTCACTGGCAGGAGATATTAAAATATGCTTCAACACAAAACTACTATTACAGCTAACCCAAGCTAACACCATTAAATAATTACCTTGATCTCAAAACCTAAAAGGCTTTTTTTTCTCGTTTAAACAAGTCCTGATAGTACCCCATTACAGTAAGTACTTTGCTCTCTTCCACCATTAAAAAAAAAAAAAAAGACTTAACTGTGATCCTGCAAACCCAGAATAATGAAGCACTGTCTATTGCTAGTGCTGCTCTCCTTGCTGTGTGGCATCTGATGTGGTGGAAACCCTACCCTGGCGGAGCTGCTTCCCTTTTCTTCCTGACCCCCTTTAAAGTAGGCTGTGCGTCTCCGGTCCAGACTTGTCTAAAGAACCCAAATACAAAGCTAAGTGTGGCAGAGAGTATCCTTCCTAATCCTGGAACTTTCAATGCTGAGTCAGGAAGATGTGAAATTCACGATCATACACAACCAGTATTGAAAGAAAAAAAGAAAGCACATAGAACACATAAAATATGTAAAACATCCGAAGACAGTTCTGGTCAACTATCCAAGTAGACTTCCGTCTTGCTAATGACATCATCAGTACACAGGTCTGTAAATAGATACGGTCTTTCTACTGGTAACTCCAAAACACTAAAAACCTCACAACCGTCTTGTGGGTTTGGTTTTAATGCCGTAACCTTATGCCTTCACACACAAGCCCTGATTAGACAGGCTCATTCCTTGATGGTGGCTGGTCTAGCATTGCTGTGTTGGAGGGTTCTGACCAATGAGACACGAAGATACATCTCACAGGAAGGTGTTCATGAAAAGTTTCCTGTTTCCCAAAAAGAAATAGGAAAAGCCCTCCTCTTTTGCTAATCATTGTTAGGCCTTGATATGGTACCTGGAGCTACAGCGGTTAATCCCACAGATGTGGGAAGAAAGACCACATACCTAAATCATCACGGCCAAGTTAATTAAAGCAAGAAAGAAATTAAAGAAAGCTTTTTTAATTTGTATACACATATTATACCTCTGTAAAGGTGGGGTTCAAGAGCTCAGCACTGGACTTGGGTAAGATAAGGGCTTTTATAGTTCAGGAGTAGGGGTTTCCAAATGGGTGACTTGGCAGGCAAATAGGTAGAGTCACAGAAGCACCACATAAACACAACAAGTCGGTCATAACGACCAGAAACAAAGGCATGATTGCAAGGTGGTCATAATAAGGGGTCATGACAAGGGAGTGATGAGGTAGTTATAACTTTTTGAAACTACAGCATAGTTGTCATTTCCTTGAACAGGCAGGACAGAACAATTTACAGTTAAGGTGATAGGTGAGACATAGCCCAATCCTTAAGAAACAAGATTTAATCATAAACAGGCATGAATCTAGTTAGACTATAAAACGGCCTTCAATCCCCACCTGGAGGCAGGCTGTTATCACAGCAGACACTTATGACCAGGAAAGAGTCTAGTTTGCGGGGAAGCTAGAGGGAAAAGAAAAAAAGGAAGACTGTGGGTCCTCTACAACACTGCTACCCATACCAACTGTGGTGTCACCTGGTTTCAGGAAGGCTTGTTAAATGAGATAATGAGACACTCCAGTTCTTTACAGTCATGTGAAATTGAATATAGTAAGAGCTCCCCTCTGCTTTCCCATTTGTCCCTTTAAAGTATATTTCCAGTTCTTCCTTGAGTCAGGGGGCTGGGTTTGGCCAAGAGTGGCATAAGCAGCAGATTCACGCCATGCCCTTATTCGGTAGTTACTGCACTGTGTGACTGAGGCTATCACCGGTGCTAGGTGGCTGCTATAACACAGACTCTCTGTCACAGGTCTCTGTGTTTTCTGTTGCTATAACACATACCCGAGGCTGAGTACTCTTTAAAGGAAAGACCTCTTCACCTTCCACCAAGCCTCATGTTCTCTTTTTAGTTTTTTAAAGACAGAGTCTCCTGTAGCCCAAGCTGGTCTGAAACTCGCTGTATAGCCGAGGATGACCTTGAATTTCTGATCCCTTCTGCCAGCACCTCCTACTTTCCAACTGATGGGGTCTAGGCTCACGAGGCCTACACTTGGTGGGGGCACACTTAAGCTGTAGCCAGATTTCTCATCAGATTTCTCTGTCTTTGCCCTCTCATGGGCTGGGAACTCCTCTCTGTGCCCGTTCCCAACCTTTGCTGGTTCTCAGGAACCTTAGCTTGACAGTTGCTTTTTTATTTATTCTTGATTTTATTTTTTTTAATTTTAAGAAAATTAACTTGTGGTGTGTGTGTGTGTGTGTGTGTGCATTCGTGTGTGCACACGCACCTTTGTGTATTCAAATGAGCATGTCACAGCACACATGTGACAGTCGGAGGACAACTTTCTGGAGTCTTTTCTCTCTCCCCACTATATTGGTTCCAGGGATTTAAGTCAGGTGGTTGGGCTTGAGCCATCTTGTTGGCCTTTGTTCTTATTTCTGAGATAAGGTCTTACTCTAGCTGGTCCTGGTCTTGAACTCATGAAGTCCTCCGGCCTTAATCTCCTGCCAGTGCTGGAATTACAGACATGTGCCACCATGCCTAGCTTCTAGCCAGATATTTGTATATAATCCCTCCATCAGCTACTGTTAGATGCATCCCTTCCTCTCCCTCCCCCTACATATTTGGTATTTGAGACTGGGCCTCCCTTTGCAGCTCAGGCTGCTCTCAAATGCCTAGAATTGAAGGCATGGACCACCTTGTCCTGCAGAAGTATCCACTTTGGATAGAATCCTGATGCAATAGCTTTTCTCTTTTCTTCCTTTTTCTTTCTTTCTTTCTTTTTCTTCTTTGTTTCTTTTCTTTTTTTCTTTTTCTTTTTTTTTCTTTTGAGACAAAATATCTCTTGGCTGTCCTGGAACTCACCATGTAGACCAGGCTGGTTCAAGCATACAAAGACTCATCTGCCTCTTTGCTTCTGCCTCCCAAGTGCTGGGATTAAAGGCGACCACTGCCACACGCCGCCTTTATTTATTTATTTATTTATTTATTTATTTATTTATTTACTTATTTATTTCCTCTCTCTTCCTTTCATGTTCTTTGAGACAGGTTATCCTGTGGCCCAGGCTGGCCTCAAACTTGCTGTATAGCTAAGAATGCCCTGTAACTTCTGACCCCCTGGCCACCACCTCAAGAGCCCCGACTTTACACTCACAGGCTTTACTGTTGTTTGCTTGTTCTTCTGGTGATAGGAATTGAACCCAAGGTTTTGTGCATACTTGGCAAGCCCACTACCAACTAAGCTACATGTTCATTTTCAACAGGGTTTCCAGTTCTTACATTCACTGTCTACCTGACTAACTCGAAGCTGGCCTTAAACACATCTTGCTTCCTTTTACATTGATGCATTCAGTTGCTACTCTCAGGACATGAGGCAGCACAATGGTCCCTCTGATGTTTTATTCTCCACACAGGAAAGAACTGCCTGCTTTCATCAGAACATGTCTCCTTCTAGTAAATGGCAATTTTCTATTGACTCCCAGCTGTAACTTTGGGGAACATTGACAATCCCAAATTCTAACAAAGCTCATTCACCGCTGCTGGGGCTGAAATATAGTACTGTTACTCTAAAAAAAAAAAAAAAGAAATTTAGTAGGGGTGTGTGTGTGTGTGTGTGTGTGTGTGTGTGTCCAGAAGGGGGCATCAGCTCACCTTGGAGCTGAAATTGCAAATAGTTGTGAGCAGCCTAACTGGGGTGCTGGGAACTGAACTAACTTGAGTCCTTCTCTTAGCCACTGAAGCATCTCTCCAGCCCTCCCCCACCCCCAAGCAAATCTTAAACCAGAGAGTGTGGGTGCTGAAGACGTTCCAGGGAAGGTTCATCCACTGTAGAAACGTACCTTCTGGTTGAGGATGTTGCTTATGGGGGGCACTGTGCACATGTGGGCTAGGGAGGATATGAGATGTCTTGGTGCCTTACCCTGATTTTGCTGTGAAACTAATTTTTCTTTTAAAAAAATTAATTAATTAAATTTAAAAAAAAGTTCTAGCTACTGGAACAAATTTTTCCTTTCTTGGTCCATGGCTTAGCTCTATTTTACCTACCAGCTAGGTTTCTTTGATAACTGACTTTAACATTTCTGCACTCCAAAACTAGACCCCAAATGCAAGGAGCAAAGAAATCTTTGAGGGCTGAAGGTCTTATACCACGTGATCTTATTATTCCCCAGACAGTCCCGTGGTGGCACTCAGGAGTATTTGCTGTGCTCACAGGATTCTTGGACTGGCCCCAGTGAACAAAGGGGTAAGGTGAAAGTTTTGGTTAAAGTCATTAGAAACTATTAATGTGTTCCAATATGTTCTACAGTAGGATGCAACTGTCCCGTCTGCCATTTCTTAATTCTATGGTGGAAAGCGTACAATCCACAGTGGCATTATTCTGTTTATGTCCTCTAGATCAAAAACTGTTGACCACACAACAGAAATGTATGTTCACAGGTATATGGAACTATCACCACTAGAAGACTCAGAGTTTCCGCTCACCCTCTCCCGAGATCATGGAGTAGGTTGTCCTGACTTTGTCCTTGCAGATGCTTTTTTTCCTGTGTCTGTTTAGGAGACAGGTTTGTCTGTTTATGATCTCACCAGACTTCTCGCCGTCAGAAAAGTGCTGCTTTTGCTGAGGAGATTAAGAAGGTGGAGAGAGAGGTCCACTATAACTGGGATAAGAAAAATACTTTGATTTCAGATGCAGACAAAACCTGCACCAACGGCTCTATGCTTGAGCCCTGGCAAGCCTGTGTTTGCCTGAACGTTAGATCCCAAGACACTGCATGCACCCACCTCACTGTCCAAACCCAACCCCACACAATGCTGTACAAAACCAGTTCCAGCCAGTTACATTCTTGTCCAGGTCCCAGTTCCTTCCCTACAAGCATACTCCAAAGGTGCAAATGTCCCCGAGTCACATCAGAGCAACCAGGTTTTATCCAAATAACTGTCTAAATACTGCCCCTGACTAAATCAGAACCATATATTTTCCACATTTTCAGCATATTCTATGAAAATACATCCTCCTGACAACTGAAGAGAAAGTATCTTTGAGGGTGTTGGGGTTTGAATCTAGAATACCTAATTTTAGTAAATGAGATTTTAATAAATTTTAATTGAAAAGATATGAATGTATGTTCTAAAAATACTTTAAACAAATAAGACATCTTAAATAATAACTTAAAAATAGAAAAGGAATATTATCATATACAAAATTATCATATAAGAGTTTAAAAGAGCCAGGCGGTGGTGGCACACGCCTTTAATCTCAGCACTTGGGAGGCAGAGGCAGGCGGATTTCTGAGTTCGAGGCCAGCCTGGTCTACAGAGTGAGTTCCAGGACAGCCCGGACTACACAGAGAAACCCTGTCTCGAAAAACCAAAAAAAAAAAAAGAGTTTAAAAGATTTTTTATTTATTTTTTTTGTTTTGTTTTTCGAGACAGGGTTTCTCTGTGTAGTCCTGGCTGTCTTGGAACTCACTCTGTAGACCAGGCTGGCCTCGAACTCAGAAATCCGCCTGCCTCTGCCTCCCAAGTGCTGGGATTAAAAGACTTTTCTATACTGACTTTTTAAATCACTCATTCAGGAGACTGGTGAGATGGCTCAGTGGGTGGAGGCTTGTGCTGCCAAACCTGACAACCTGGGTTTGATTTCTAGAGGCCACAGAATGGAGGGAGATGACCAGTTCTCACGAGACATCGTTTGATCTCCATGTATAAGCCATGGTGTCCATGAAGGTACACATACATAATGATAAATACATAATTTTAGAAATAAGTAAGCTGTTTATTGTTGGGTGGTACACATGCGTCATACTGGGAATGTGGAGGCTGGACGACAAGTCTCAGTGCTCACTCCCCTCTGCTGTGGGTTTTGGGGACTGAACTCCAGTTGTAACTTATGAGGCAAGTGCTTTTCCTGCTGAGCAGTCTTACAGCCCTTCATGCTCATAACTGAAGCATCTTTGTTCTTCAGTTTAAATGTAACTGGACATATACTCTCTAAGTTGATCAGGAAGTAAAGTCTGTGAATTCTCCCTGACAAGCCTTTCATGATAGATTTAGCCAATGTGGGCAGAAAAAAAAAAAGACAGAATAGGATCTTGACGACTAAATTGGTCAAGATATGTGTAGAAGTCTGACTCTGGGGCTGGAGAGATGGCTCAGTGGTTAAGAGCACTGACTGCACTTCCAGAGGTCCTGAGTTCAAATCCCAGCAACCACATGGTGGCTCACAACCATCTGTAATGAGATCTGATGCCCTATTGTGAGGTGTCTGAAGACAGCTACAGTGTATTCATATATAATAAATAAAAAAATCTAAAAAAAAAAAAAAAAAAAAAGAAGTCTGACTCTACCCACCTAGGAGCCACTCAGGGTTCTTACCAGTACGAGAGTCATCACTATCAAAGAGACAAGACTTTATTATCGTGAAATATGAATGGACAGGCCCAGGATACTTTCCGGTAGGTTTCCAGGAGAACACTCTTAAAATAAATCATGTGCTAAGTGACTGACTCCTAAATTAGTCAAAACATCTTTCAGAGAAGTGTGCCAAGGCCTTCTGCTCTGGAACCTGCAGTGGCAAAGGCTGCGGGGTTTCAGGGTTTCATCTGTGTCTTGCAATCACTGTACCATTTCTGCAGCCACCCTCCAGCCTCAGCATCTACGCCCCCTGTGCCCCATCTGTTCCTCTTTCCCCAACTACTTTCCCTTTCTTTCTTCCCTGTCTCCCTCCTTCCCTCCCTCCCTCTATTCCTTCCTTCCTTCCTTCCTTCCTTCCTTCTTTCCATGTTGGGGATTGAACCTACAGCCTGATCATGCTAAGCAACCGTTCTACCACAGAGCTACAAACACAACCATTTTCTCTTTTTTGTTTCTTTTCCTTTTGGCTCTGAGGGTTGGATCCCAGCCCCAAGCACAGAGCCCCTTGTTTTTCATGGCTTTACCTTGTGACTTTGTTTGGTCACGCTTGGGCGCCTGGACAGCTATGAGCTGACATAACTATGCTGCCTATGAGTTTGTAATCCCCCTTCCTGTGGGTGTGGTCTCTGACTGGCAGGGGTGGGAAAGCCCAGCTCCCTTGTTTGAAGCTGGGCAAGCTCTGAACTGTGGCTGACCTGGCAGAGCTCCCTCCACATGGTGCTGAAGCTGAGAGTTGGCCAGCATCATACCCTTGCTTTCTATGGTTGCCTCCTTTACATCTTCCCTCCACTCCTTTCATTGCCTGTGCTGGGAGCACTTCCTTAGTAAATCACCTGCTCAGAGACCCTGCCTCAATATTTGTTTTCAAGACCCCAACCTAAGAAAAAGACAAAGAAACCTTCCCAGACAAACCCTGATGCTGTGTACAACCTAGAGGTATACATCAAAGTTCACCTGGAAAAACCTTGGCTGATAATCTACGGCCAGATAATCTTTGACCCATTACTACAGAGGGACTTGCCGCTCTGCTGGAGCTGGAGGGAGGGCGTGGGCAAATACAGCTTTGCCCTTGATACTTAAAAACCAAGAACCGAGGGGCTGAGGTGACACCTTAGTAGGCAAAGTGCTTGCTGGTTAAGTGTGAAGCCCTGAGTTGGGATTCCCCGGTACTCATGTAAAAGGCAAGGCATAATGGCAGACGCTAGTCATTTTAGCACTGGGGGGTGGACACAAAGGGGAACTCTGGGGCTCACTCACCAGTTAGACCTGCCAAGTTGATAAGCTCCAGGTTCAGTGGGAGATCTTGTTGTCTAAAGAAGAGAGAGACCTACCATTGACTTCTAGCTCCCAAAGGTATTTGAATACACACACACACACACACATGAGCATGCACACACACGCACTCACACGAGCATGTATACACACACACACACACACACACACACACACACACATACACACAAACACATAGCTTCCCATCACAGCCACAGCTGCTTTGTGAGGGAGGTCACCAGGACCTGCTGGTAGTGGTTGTGTTCTTGAGCACTATGGGATGGTCTGGATCTCTGTTAACTTCTTACCCAGATGAAGGGAGTTTTCAACCACAAAACAAAGAGATTTTTGCCATGCTTGTAAAAACCTCAAGTCTTCTGATATATTGGCTACTCACTATAATTCTTTAAAAACTTATTTTATGTGTGTGGGTATTTTGACTGCTTGTATGTCTGTGTACCACATGTGTGCCTAACGCCCTTGGAAGCCAGAAGAGGGTGTCAAATCACCTGGAAGTAAAACTAAACAGTTGTGAGCTGCCATGTGAATTGAACCTGAATCCTCTCTGGAAGAGCAGCCAGTGCTTTTTTTTTAAGTTTGTTTATTTATTTATGTATATGAGTACACTGTAGCTGTCATCAGACACACCAGAAGAGGGCATCATACTCCATTGCAGATGGTTGTGAGCCACTATGTGGTTGCTGGGAATTGAACTCAGGACCTCTGGAAGTGCAGTCAGTGCTCTTAACCACTGAGCCATCTCTCCAGCCCCCTTTTCTTTTCTTTTTTTTGTTTAAGATTTATTTATTTATATATATGAGTATGTGCTGTAGCTGTCTTCAGACACACACAAGAAGAGGGCACCAGATCTCACTATAGATGGTTATGAGCCACCATGTGGTTGCTGGGAATTGAACTCAGGACCTCTGGTAGAGCAGTCAGTCAGTGCTCTTAACCACTGAGCCATCCCTCCAGCCCCAGCCTGTGCTCTTAATCATCCCTCCAGCTCCAGCCACTCACTGTAATTTGCCCACTAGTCATCTCACTAGAAAAAGAAAGCAGTGCTTTGTTTTGATTGACATGTAAGTGTGTAAAATCGTGTAAGCCAGGGAGCAGCAGTGGTGGCACACGCGCCTTTAATCCCAGCACCCAGGAAGCAGAGGCAGGCGGATCTCTAAGTTCCAGGACAGCCTGGTCTACACAGAGAAACCCTGTCTCAACCCATCCACAAACAAACAAACCCCACAAAAGAGCAACTTTCCTGTTTGGCTATGGATCCTGGAATTCTAGATATTTTAAGGTAAAGTCAACAAAAGCTCAAAGAGCTCACTCACGCTCATTAGAATGTATGCTATGAGGTGTGCTGAAGGTGGCACATCAGCTAAAGGGCAAGGGCCTCAGATGAAGTCTTGAATCTTGGGGCTGTGGAAGTGGCTCCTTTGGTAAAGCACCTGCCCTGAAAGCTTGACTTCAGATTTCCAGTACCCACTAAATAGAGAATGAACTGAGAAAAGAAGACACCCAGCATCTGGCTTGTACACACAGACACACAGACACACACACACACAGACACACACACACACACAAATACACCATAATATACCAGCACACATGACTATATAATGACAAAGCTGGGACCCAAGTTCAATTCCCAGCATCCACACAGTGATTCACAACCACATTTACCTTCAGTTCCAGGGCATTCAGTGCCCTCTTCTGCCCTCCAAGGGCAGTGAGTGCACACATGTGGTGTACAGACATATATTCAGGCAAATACTTATACGCTTCATTTATAAAGTGTATTTCTTTATAAAATAAAAACAAGTACAATCTCAAAAAAAAAACTATAAAGTTTATATATGCAGGAAGGAGTGAAAAATATGAAACATATTTTTGCTACTTTCTTGTAACTCCTTTGAAAAACCATTTCAGCAAAACCAGCCACTTTTTATTAGAAGCTTTAAAAACAATAAAAATAAAATACATGATAATGATATCAACATAATAATAAACAGAGCCTTTTGGGGGGAATATACATTTTTAGGGAAGTTGGTATACACTAGTTTCAAACAGAACATGACCAATTAAGGGTGCACATTCTGACCACCTGGCCATGAAATAATAACACTATGAGAAGGTTGAGCTAATAGACAAACAGGAAACAGAGCAGAGGTCTAGGAATGTGTGATTAATTGAAGGCTGGAAAGGAACACTAAAAGGAAAAAAAAAAGTAAAGCTAACAGAAAACAAACAGCAAAGTGGTAGACTTAAACCCAGCCACGCCAAACATCACACTGACTGTAAGTACATTAAACACTCGAGCTAATAAACAGACTATCAAATGAGATTAGAAGGACTCCAATGTATCCAGCCTTAAGTGACTTATTTCAAATGAACAGATAAAATAAAAACGAGAGAATGGGAAATGTATATTATGTAATAAGACGTAATAAGATAGTAAGAAATACAAACAGGAATAAGAACAAATAAGAAACCTGTTGTGGTGATATTACAGTCAAATAAAGTAAGCTTCAAGGTAAGGTTTGTTACCAGATATAAGGAGAGATTTTTCTTCCTCCTCCTCCTCCTTCTCCTCCTCCTCCTCCTCCTCCTCCTCCTCCTCCTCCTCCTCCTCTTCTTCTTCTTCTTCTTGAATTTTATATATCCCAGACTGGCTTCAAACTTGTTGTGTAGAGAATAACCTTGAACTTCTCAAAAAAAAAAAAAAGACTTTTACACATATGGATGTTTGCCTGCAAGTCTCTCTGTGCACACGAGTGCCTGGTGCTTACAGAGGTCAGAGGAGGGCACTAGATTCCCTGGTACTGAGGCAGAGACAGTTATGCTGACCGTTAAACCCAGGTCCTCTGAAAGATCATGCAGTGCTCTTAACCGCTGAGCCATCTCTCCAGCCCCGCCTTGAACTTCTGACCCTCCTGTCTCCATCTTTGGAGCGCTGGGATTATAGGTGTCCACCACCGCTGACACTCTGTTTGATGTTAGGGATTGAATTTAGGATTTACCCGTTAGGCAACCACTTTACCAACTGAGCCTCCTCCTGAGCCCTGAGATTTAGATGTTTGAGACTAGGGATTGGTTCTGTCTGAAGGCCATCTTCTCTCTCTGTTACACAGTATTCTCCCTCAGTCAGTGCAGACCCCCACCAAGGTGCGCGTGTGTCCACTGAAGTGTACATGGAGGCCAGAGTAGAGCCTCAGGTATGGTTGCTCAGGCACCGGCTACCTTTGTTTTTTGAGTCAGAGTCTCTCGCTAACCTGGAATTCTTTGAGAAGCCTGGTTGGCCAGTGAGCTTCAGGGAGCCTCCTGTCTCTGGCTCTTGAGCCCTGGCACTGCAAGTGTATATCACTGTGCCTGGCTTTTAAAAAACAGGAGTTCTGGGGATCAAACTCAGGTCTTCATGATTGCAAAGCAAGCACTTTACTGATTGAGCTATCATCCCAGCCCCAAATTTCTTTTTATAAGGACATCAGCAATACTGGATCAGAGTTCATACTAAGTACCTCATTTGAATTTGATTACCTCTGTACAGACCCTGCCTCCAAATACAGTCACATTCTCAAGTATTCAGGATTAGAGCTTTAACATATGGATTTGCTGGGAGTATGAATGTGTGTGTGCATGAGTGTGCGTAGCTGGGAGGGGTGGGGAGCACGGATCAGCTAACATTGACAAGGCTTCAAAGGAACTGAAGGAAGCTAGATACAGTGGTGCACACCTGAAATACTAGCGCGCTGGAAGATGGGATAGGAGGATCTCAAGTTCCTCCTACAGATTTGCTTGGACTACATACCAAGACTCTGACTTAATAAATAACAATAAAGAATAACCAGATATAGTGGTATATCCTTGTGATGCCAGCACTTTGGGAGGCCGAGGCACACACCTTTAATCCTAGCACTCGGAGGCAGAGATCTACTCCACAGAAGAGTTCCAGGACAGCCAGGGCTACAAAGAGAAACACTGTCTCAAAAAACAAAGCAAACAAAACAAAACCCAGCAACAACAACCAAAGGGAAAGAAAAAGAGAAAGAAAGAAAGAGAGAGAGAGAGAGAGAGAGAGAGAGAGAGAGAGAGAGAGAGAGAAAGCAAAGAAGAGGAGTAATTTTAACCTAAAGTGACAGGGAAAAAATAATAGAAACTGATAGCCAGATGTGGTGGCACATGCCTTTAATCCTAGCACTCCGGGCAGAGGCGGGTGGACCTCTGTGAGTATGGAGGCCAGCCTGATCAATAGTGAATTCCAGGAGTCAAGGCTGTGTAGAGATTCTGTCTCAAAAACAAAACAAAACAAAACAAACAAACCAAAAAAGAAAGGAAACCTACATAATAAAATTACAATTTAGTTTTTGGAAAATATTGTTAAGGCTCATAAACTCCAGCAAGACTTATCACGAGTGGGGAGGGGGGGGGGGGGGGGTCAGTAAGGTGGGAGAGAAGGAAAAGCCGGGCTGAGCGGAGCATAGTAACATCAGACTCAGGAGGCCGGGGCAGAAGGTCTACAGGCCTGGGACTTCATGATGAGACCTGGTCTCAAAAACCAAACCTAAACGGAACCACAGCCAACATAAAAGGGCATCCGTCCCTTATAGACTGTGACTGCAAGATTTCTGTATGTTTGAAATTATATCAAAATAAACATTTAAACACAGTGGGAGAAATGTGTAAACCGATCCTAACACAGGCCCCGAGTTTCCATGAAGAGAGGCTGCCTTTTTCTGCTGATGTGATGAGAGGAATGGGAGGGGTGCCAGAAGGAACGGAGTTATGGCTGAAGAAAAGGACGAATCTTTACTGCGCATGACCTTGGCTGGTCGTGGTCCAGCACACTTCCCCTCTGCCTCCCACCCCCACATGCCTACATAGGCTACGCCACGTCCTCAGTCCTCATTGCTTGGAGCGTTCTGACTTGCATCGGTTTCCGCACATGCCAGTTTATGTCCTCCCTTGGAGTCTGTTTGTTTATTTTACATTTTTCTGCTTTTTATTGTGTGTTGGGGAGGGGAGAGGACATATGTAGGAGCCATGGGACAATTGAGGACAACGAGTTCTCTCCTTGCACAGTGTGGGACTGAACTCCGGTCGGTTGCCAGTCTCTGACAGCAAGCTCCTCTACCCGCTGGGTTGTCTCGACAGCCCTCCCTGTGGTTTCTCAGTACCAGCACCCTTTGCTGCTCTAACCTAAACACCTCTTAAAGGCATTTTCCCCTCCGAAATACTATGGAGGGAGAGGACTGAGCTTTCTAGGGAGGGAAGACAATGTTTAAATTTAGATATGTGGATGAAATCGCACGCCTCAAGCTGCTTCTGAATCGGAAACAAGGCAGGGCCGCTCCTTAAAAGCCAACAGCTGCTCAGACTGAACCACTTCCTCCTGCTTAGAAATTTTCAGAGCAACACTTGAGAGTACATACATACGGTTAGAACAAAGGAACAAAATGAAAACTAAGTCACTGAGGATGCTCTCAGGGCGTGGGGGACAGCGCACATGAGTACTAACCAGTGACTTAGGGCGGGTATATAGGAGAGGCAAAGGACTAGACATTTCTTTTTCAGGAGTGATAGTTCAGATCTGTGACTTCAGAACTGGAGAAGCTTGAGACAGGAGAATTGTCCTGAATCAGAGGCCAGCCTGGGCAACAGAATGACAGTTTGTCTTTTAAAGAAGTTGGAGGAGGAAGGCAGAGGCAGGTGGATTTCTGAGTTTGAGGCCAGCCTGGTCTACAGAGTGAGTTCCAGGATAGCCAGGGCTACACAGAGAAACCCTGTCTCAAAAAAATTAATAAATAAATAAATAAATAAATAAATTTAAAAAATAAAAATAAATAAAAAGAAGAAGTTGGAGGGGCTGCCCAGATGGCTCAGTGGTTAAGAGCACTGACTGCTCTTCCAGAGATCCTGAGTTCAACTCCCAGCAACCACATGGTGGCTCACAACCATCTGTAATGGGATCCGATGCCCTCTTCTGGCATACAGGTAGAGCACTATATATATTATATAATTCTAACATATATAATTTTTTTAAAAAGCTGGGGCTGATGAGATGGCTTAGTGGGTAAAGGGGCCTTATACTGAATCTAAAAAACTAAGATCAGTCCCTGGGACTCAGGGATAGAAGGAGAAAACCAATTCCTGCTAGTTGTTCACACACACACACACACACACACACACACACGCATTAATTCTAACTTGTTTTTATTTTGAAAAGTTCAAACCTACACAAGAGGACAGTGTGGCCATCCCATCCCATAACCGTCGCCCATGGTAAGCAATCCAATTCCAAGCAGCGGGAAGGACTACAAAGCAGGAAGTCAGGATCCAGAGAGAGAGGCAGAGTTAAATTTAGCTTCGCTGGGAGCTTGCTTCAACTCGATTAGTAGGCTAATCAAAGCTCTTTGTTTAATTTCAGTTTCCTTATCAGTGTAAAGAACAGCTATTCACCACCACCATCTGCTCCAAGTTCTGTTGGTCTGGGTCACATTCTCAGGCTCTGCTCACCATCCGTGGTCTCAGAGGATTGTTTTGTTTGTTTGCTTTCTCAGAGTCTTGTTTTGTAGCCCAGGCTGGCCTTGCCTCCTGATCCTCCTGAGTTGGCCTCCCAGGGCTAGGATTATAGATGTTTGTTACCATGTACAGCTTGGGTGGTCCCTTTTTAAGTAAGAATAAAAAGATGGCTTTGTATTATTTTCTTTCTTTTTTTTTCTTTCATGAAAAGCAGGCTATTTTATTTTCAATTTTTCATTTTTTGTTGTTTTGGGACAGGGTCTCACGTGGCCTAGCCTGGAGGCAAACTTGTTATATGGCTGGGGATGACCTGGACCCCTAATCCTTTTGTCTCCGCCCCCAGAATGCTGGGACTTCAGGCCTAGGGTGTCAGACCTGACAAGATTGTTTCTAATTCTGGGCTGGAGAGATGGCTTAGTGGTTAAGAGCACAAGCTGTTCTAGCAGAGGACCTGGGCACCGTTCCAAGCACCACATGGTGGCTCACAACCACCTGTGGCCACAGCTCCAGGACATCCAATGCCTTCCTGTAGCCTTTTCATGGATACCAGGAGTGTCCATGGTACACCTACATACTTGCAAACACCCTCACATACACATAACATAAATACATCCTTTTAAAAGAAAGTGTTTAATCTCAGGGCTGGAGAGGTAGCTCTCCCAGCAGCTGAGGATCCCAGTACCCATGTCAAGTGACTCACATCTGCCTGTCACTTCAGCTCCACAGGATCCAACACCCTCTTCTGGTCTCCAGGGGCACCAAACACACGAGACAGCAACCCACACCAACACACACTCACACACACACACACACAAACCTTTTTTTAAAAGTGTCTAATATCACCAAAAAAAAAGATTTTTAAAGGGTATTTTTCTAATTTTATGATTTGTTGGGTTTAAAGTGATGAATAGGCATCCATATGGAAATAATCACTGAGCAAAGAGATCTATAAACTCAGATCTTGGGATGAGTCTGGGCCCAAGGATCTATTAGAAGTGATAGTTGCCGGGCAGTGATGGCGCACACCTTTGATCCCAGCACTTGGGAGGCAGAGGTAGGCAGATTTCTGAGTTCGAGGCCAGCCTGGTCTACAGAGTGAGTTCCAGGACAGCCAGGGCTACACAGAGAAACCCTGTCTCGAAAAACCAAAAAAAAAAAAAAAAAAAAAGTGATAGTCTAGGGCTGGAGAGATGACTCAGGGGTTAAGAGCACTGGCTGTTCTTCCAGAGGTCCTTCCTGAGTTCAATTCCCAGCAACCACATGGTGGCTCATAACCATCTATACAGGGATCTGATGCCCTCTTCTGGCATCCAGGCAGAATACTGTATACATAATAAATAAGTTAAAAAAAAAAAGAAGAAGTGATAGTCTACAGTGGGTCAGGTAGCACAGGCCTCTGATTCTCGCTCCTGAGGAGGCTGCAGTGTGAGTATCCAGAGTTTAAGGCCTGCTTGAGTTACAGAGGTAACTCAAGGCCCAGCCTGGGCAACCTAGTAAGACTCTGTCTCAACGATTTTTTTTTTCTTAAAGCAAGAAAGGACTAAGGCCATGACATGGCACTTGCCTAGCAAGCATAAGGCCCTGGATTCAATGCCCAGTACAGACAAGGAGGAGGAGGAGAAGGGAGAAGAGGAGGGAAAAGAGGTGTGTCAGTTTACTGCGTTTATCTCATGCCACTGCTGCTGGGTGGGTGCTGGGCTTCAGGGAATTTTGGAGACACCACTCCAGGGGTGGGAAGGCACAGTCTGAGATGTGAGAAAGCCAGAGCTGGTTCGGGAGTCCCAGGCGCTGCGATGAGGCCAGAGCCAAGGGGGTTCTCTGACTCTTGGACATCCAGGTACCACTGGGAGTCACAGAAGAAGGAGAATGTAGTCATGGCTTGTGGGATGCAGACACCATCTAGCCTGGGGCAAAGGGAGCTCCAGCTTAGCTCAGGGATGATGGTCATTAGCTTGGTGGAGGCAGGCTGGAAGTGCAGAGGGGCCTTCTATAGGAGATTTAGCTGTGGCTCTGTAGACAAAGACCTTCTGCACGTTCCTCATGGCGGTGGTAGAGGAACGAGATAGTCCGTGTTTATCCATGTTGTGTATTGACTTGTTCATTGTGGAAAATAGATGCATACGGTATCATACCAACTTCTCAGGGTGGACCCGAGATTAAATACCTTTTGCAGGGAGGAATGACTGGGAAGGGAAACTTATTGGCTAAGCCTTCAGAGTCTGTAGGTACCTCATTAGCATGGAGAACTCTGTTCTGAGCCTACATGACCACAGATCGCGGTTCCTTATGTGGGGAGTGTGGCATATATTCTAGGCCAGGAATCTGGCAGGGAGCGGGGAGTCACCTACGTCTCAGGTGTTTGCCCACCAAGTCTCTGAGTCTCAACTTGCTCTACCCACCAGGCTTCCTGGCATGACCCCACAAGGGTGACAGTTCTCTTAAGTGAGAGACAATGCTAGGGGAGGACAGTAAATAAGGCCGGTGGGGGGGACCCTCTGTGACACTTGCCTTTGTATTAAAGGCATGTGAGAGCTAGGCCAGGGGAGAAGAGAAGAGAACCAAAGGGACTAGATAGAGTGGGAAGTGCCCAGGCCCTTCTGTCTGAGGCAGGGGAGTAGCCTGCCACTTACATGGGAAGGCAGAGGTAAAACTGGAGTTGCTATCCAGCTTGCCTCACCCTTTCCCAGTTCTGGAATTCCTTCCCACCAATCCTCTTAGCCCCTCCTTCCACTATTCCCCCTACCCCCAATAGCTATTCCCACCCAGCAGCCATCACTCAGTCTGTGATGTTCCAGACCACTTCAGGCCCCGTGTGTGCTCTCTGTACTTTTCTTCCCACAAGTGTCACCATGGTTATTGTCTATTTTCACAACGCACTGACCAAAACTTAGATAGGTAGCTCTGTCCTTCAAAGATGGTATCTGGTCATCTACAGAGGCCTTGGTGTCCGGCCTAAGTTGTGCTCACTATAGCTTAAGTGTGCTGATGATTAAATGAATGGCTGGATGAACGGGAAGAGTCATTGGCACAGTCTCAGGACTCTAAGCTCAGTATTCTCAGAGGATGAAATGTTACAGTCTGCAGTTCCCACCAAAGACTCTGGGTGAGGCCCAGTGGCGCCCTCCCAGGGCCCCTAATGAAGGTGCTCTCTCTGCCAGGTCACTGGACGGCTTGCTGAGATGAGCAGTAAACGGGAAACCAGACTGGCTGGGGTGGGGATGGGGTGGGGTGGGGGTAAGGGGTTGGGTGGGTGTGGGGCAGTGAGGAGGATGTAGGTGTTTATTTTGTTTTGGGCTCAGGGCAGGTTTTTGGTTTGGGGATTTTTGTTTTTTGAGATTTAAATGCAAATAAGGGTTAGTCGGAAGGTTCCAGGTAGAAAAGGAAAATTGAATGAACAAGAGTGTGAAGAATCCCAGGAGAAGGAGGCAGGCCTCAGGAACCTGTTCCCATTAACTGGCTGTTCTTTCTGGCTCAGAGTTGGCTGAGGTCCACAGTGAGGTGGCCCCTCCTGACAATTCCGTCGTGGGATGCTAGATCTCCACTTGGGACCTGGAAGAGAAATGTCCAGAATGAGTTTGAGTCACTGTACTGACCACCCACTTCCAGCTTTCGAAGAGGAGGGAAGGCTTTCAACAGAGGCCCCGGGCTGAGGAAGAAGATTTTCTGGTACTGGGGCTCCACCCTCCTATGGGGACACCTAGGGAACCTGAAGGGTGGCTCCTGGAGCCAGGGACATGGGGCTGTTCTCTGAGAGGGGTGATCCTGTGCACATGAAGGACATGAGGTCACAGGTATGAGGAGGTGGTCAGAAGTTGGTCTAGAGCAAGATGTCTCTGAATCTTCCTACTCACAGTCCTCCTTTATCCAGGAAATGTTTATGTGACTTTGTTATATATATACATAAAGTATGCATGCCAGTCAAGCTGCTGAGACACTCAGCAGATAAAAGGCACGTGCCACTAACTAGACATCCTGAGTTTGGTCCTTTGAACCCACGTGGTAGAAGTTGTCCTCTGAGCCGGGCAGTGGTGGCTCACGCCTATAATCCCAGCACTTGGGAGGCAGAGGCAGGCGGATTTCTGAGTTCGACACCAGCATGGTCTACAGAGTGAGTTCCAGGACAGCCAGAGCTACACAGAGAAACCCTGTCTCGAAAAAAAAAAGAAGTTGTCCTCTGGCCTCTTCACATGTGTTGTAACCCAAATAAACAAAATGAAATAATTAAAAATTTCCACTCATAACCCCCTTTTTACCTGAGAAAATTGAATATGATCTTGGTCTATAGATAGAGACAAATCAAATATCTATTGACAATAAATAATATTTCTTTTTTTTTAAATATTTATTTATTTATTGTATTGATGAGTACACTGTAGCTGTCTTCAGACACACCAGAAGAGGGCATCCAATCTCATTACGGATGGTTGTGAGCCACCATGTGGTTGCTGGGATTTGAACTCAGGACCTCTGGAAGAGCAGTCAGTGCTCTTAACCGCTGAGCCATCTCTCCAGCCCAATAAATAATATTTCTATTTAAGAAATTCTTTGGCATATATGTCATCTAACCAGTTATTAAGGATGAAGGAAAATTTACATACTAATGAGAGAGGTGTGTGATTATTTTAACATTAAAAAAATATCAAATCTGGGCTAAATGTTTGGTGCTGTAGGATGAAGAGCATCGTCAACACTTTTCGGAGCTGACTGACGTTTTGATTTTATGATTGCCGAGGCTGAGTGTGCTTCTTCACGTCAGTATGTGCTGCAAACTGGCAGAGGCGTGTTTAAGGCCGCTTAAGAAATTGTTGGAAATCCTGTCCTAATCCCAAGCCAAGACTGATCGAATGACTTTTTATGAAATTCAAGTCAACAACTCAAACAGAATTTTTATTGTCTTGCACATAGACATGTGTCTATGCATCTTTCGTGTGTGCGGTTGCACATGTGTGCATATCTGTGTGAGAGCTGGAGCTTAAGGTCAGATGTGTCCCTAGATCTCTTGCTAACTTATATATTGAGGCAGAGTCTCCCACTTGAACCCAGAGTCCTAAGATTTGGCTGGTCCAGCTAGCCAGCTTACTTGGAGGACCTTGTTCCCATCTGCTGTGTGCAGGATTATAGGCAGACGTAGTGGCATTTATGTGGATGTAGGGTTCTGAATTCTGGTCCTCATGCTGCCACAACAAGCATTTTAACCACTGAGTCATATCCTCAGCCACTCAAACACCAAGCTTTTTTTTTTTTTTTCCAAGACAGGGTTTCTCTGTGTAGCCCTGGCTGTCCTGGAACTAACTCACTCGGTAGACCAGACTGGCCTCGAACTCAGAAATCCGCCTGCCTCTGCCTCCCAAGTGCTGGGATTAAAGGCGTGCGCCACCACTGCCCAGCAATACCAAGCTTTTAAAGATTTATTTTATTTTGTGTTTTGTGAGTGTGTGTACACATGCTCCTGTTTTTATGCCACATGTGTGGGTTTGCCCATACAGATCAGAAGTTCTTAGATCCCAAGTAGGTAGGCAGAGTTGTAGGCAATTGGGAGCCACCAGTATAGGTGCTGCGAACTGAGCCTGAGTTCTCTGGAAGAGCAGCAAGCACTCTTAACTGCTAAGCCATCTCTCTAGCCCCCAGAAAGCAGTGTTTTAAAACCAGACATTCTACACAATATAATCCAAAAGCATACTCATTTTGAACTTAGACGCTGTGCTGGCTTGATTTATGTCAACTTAACACAAACTATAGTCTTCTGAGAGAAAGGAACATCAATTGAGGAAATGCCTCCATTAGATGGGATTGTGGACCATTTAGAGCATTTACTTAATTAGTGATTGGTGAGGAAGGGTCCAGCCCATTTTGGCAGTCCTGGGTTCTATATGAAAGCAGGCTGAGCAAGCCATGAGGAGTAAGCCAGTAAGCAGCACCCCTCCATGGCCTCTGCATCAGCTCCTGCCTCCAAGTTCTTGTCCTGTTTAAGTTCCTGTCCTGACTTCCTTCAATGATGAACTTCAATTTGGAAGTGTAAGCTGAATAAAACCTTTCCTCCCCAACTTGCTTTTTGGTCATGGTGTTTTGTCACAGCAACAGAAACCCTAATTAAGACACACGCTGAGAAATGACAATAGGAAAATATCATCTTTGTTTCACTGAGACAGAGTCTCACCATGTTGGTTGCCTGTCCTGGAACTGTCTATAGAGAGAGGTTAGCCTTGAATCTGAGACCAGCTACTCAGCTCAGGCTAAGCTAGACTAGACTTGGACTCAGGCTCTGTCTGCCTCTGCTTCTTAAGTGTGGCCATTACAGGCCTGTGTTACTATACCCAGTAGAGTTCCTACTGCCTCTTAACACGTGATGATGGGAAACCCTCTCATATAGAGCCTTTTAGGGAACAAATGATATACAAACCTCAGTAGGACTCTCAAGCACCCTTGAGCCCCAAATGAAAACAGATCACACAAACAATTGCTGGACCCTGAGTCTAGAACCTTCCTCAGTGGACCTCTCTCTTCCAGCAGGCATCTACCTGGCTCAGCTGCAGGCTTCCCTCAGGACCTACGGTTTATTTTCCGCTCACAAACACGTGGCTCACACAGCAGGCCCGTAGGCTTCTTAACCTTGTACATTTTTTTTTTCTAAATGGCAAGACACTATTTTAGTCACTGTTTTACAGGGGAAAAAAAACACCCTGTTTGTCCCTGTGATTCATTTGCTGGGTTCCAGTGATGCTGTATTGATTCATGCAACTCACCCGGCATCTGGTGTGAATTAAACGGGACTTTCTCTTGGTGACAGTAAAACTGAAGATTAAACATGTTGGACAATAAAAAGAAGCCCGAGGATACTCAGGGCTTTGAGTAATCTTGGAGACTCAGTCCAATGGGTCAGCTGTGGTCTGTCCTCTGAGCACTGGGCTGTGTCCAGCTGCAGGGTGGCGCTCTGGCTGCCCAAACTCCACCCCTCACTTTGCCCTCATGATTCTGCAGGTAAAACAACTAGTTTCCCATGATGCCTCAGTATTCTCCTGAGCCATCATCCCAATTATACAGCTGGGGAAATGGGCCAGACAGCACTGCAGACATCACCTAAGGAGCTAGCTCTTCCCCTGCTTGTTCCAGGAATCGTTCCTCAGAATCCCAGAGGACAGCCAGCGGTTTTTAATGAAGGAGGGTTTTGCCATCTGAGGGGCATTGGGAAATGTCTGGGACATTTTTGGTTGTCACAGAGGGGAGGAACAGCTGGCATCCCGAACTGAGGGGAAGGCAGGGATGCTGCCGCTCACAGCAGGTCACATGTCAGGAGAGGAGATTGAGAAACCCTGCTCTGACCCAAACTGACCTTAGTGCCCAAATGACCCAATGTCCCCAAGCCACCAACTGACTTGATGGAGATGCCTCTAGACATGGTGAAGGCATGAAAAAGCACAGGACATTTCTAAGAAGAACATATGGGGCTGACAAGGTGGCTCAGTGGGTAAGGTGGCTGTTTGCCAACACTGACAACCTGAGTTTGATCCCTGGGACACACATGGTGGGGGGAGAGAACCAGCTCCCGAAGGTTGTCTTCTGGCCTCCCTGAACGTGTTAGGCATGCCATAGACACACACATACACACAAGACAGGGTAAATACATGGCATCAGGAGTAGCTTGTTAGATCAGAGGCTGCCCCTGTAGAGATCAGGCATGTCTTATGTGCTATCTTAGTGCTTCCTTAAGGGTTAAACTCCTAGCACTTAGCAACCCCAAGATAGGACAGGACAACAGGATTAATTCTGAAATTATAGCCTTATATCGCATCTAGGTCCTTGACTAATCTAATCCAGAGACCCCTAAACTCTAAAGCCTACAAAAGTGTGGAATTTCCTTTCTTTTTTAGTTGCTATTGGGTTTCTTACCCCAGTTTCACCTGCTGTGAATAGCAAGTGTTATTAAAGGACCTGATTACCTGAAATCCACCTCAATGCATCTCTGTACCGAATGTGGAGAAAAAAAAAATTCTTTTATTACCTACAACATGCCTGTCCTAACTGTACCTGATCCTTACATACTGGGTTATAATATGGAATCTGCCTGTGTCCAGACCCAAGAGCAGTTATTAAAGCTATGACTGAGGCTGGCTTGAGAAGGGCGCTGAAACTAATCAGCTGCCCCCAGGAGACTGGTCTAAGACAAGGGAAGGGGCGGTGGACAGACAGTGGGAGCTGAGGACGGAGGCTCATACTGAGTAGCTACAGCAGCCATATTGGAACTGTTAGGGAGTCCGTAGAGGGTGAGTAAGCGGGTGCCCGGGCACATATGCACATTCCATAAGCAGCACTGAGAAAATGGACACAGTGGTGCTGAGGACGCTCCTTGTTCTGTGTCCTGGGGTGGGGCTTAGGTACCGAAGTTCTCTCAGATTCATGTAATGTTCTATATGTGCCCTACACAGAGCTTTTTTAAATGCTGAGGCCATTCTGATGACACTAAATGGTCAGTAAACGTTGGATTCTTTTCTTTCTTGCACACCTGTCCTTGGAGTCTCTTCTCAGCCCACAGGCTCTGTAGATCTCCTTCTTGATTCCTAATGGCCTCTGAGGCTTAATTTCTTGATATGTATGTTTGTTCAGGGCTGGAGATGCAGCCCAGTTGGCAGAGTGCTTGCCCAGCATGCATTCTGGGTTTGATCCCCAGCCCTGCATAACAACAAGTGTGATGCTCCATGTCTGTAACCCCAGAACCCGGGAGGCTGAGACAAAGAAGCTCAGACATTCAAGGTCATCCTAAGCTACACAGGGAGCTTGAAGTCTGCCCCCACTAAGCTTTCTAAAATGAAAACATCGCATACAGTGTATTAGACTTTTTTTTTTCTTTGTTTTGTTTTATTTTTCGAGACAGGGTTTCTCTGTGTAGCCCTGGCTGTCCTGGAACTCACTCTGTAGACCAGGCTGGCCTCGAACTC
>NW_021620849.1:2922005-2969486 GCF_004785775.1 Grammomys surdaster
TTTTTTTTTTTTTTTTTTTTTTTTTTTTTTTTTTTTTTTTTGTGACACATGCCTAAGAGAAACTACTTAAAATGAGGAAAGATTTATTTTGAAACATGTTTCAGAGCTCCTAGTCCAAGGCCATCTGGATCCAGAGCTGTTGATCTGAGACAAGGCACAGGGATCTCACTGCAGTCAGGAAGCATGGAAAGACAGCCAAGCGGCAACCAAGAGCCAGGTATAACCCCCAGAGACGGCCCCCTAGTGGCCTGCTTCCTCCAGTTAGACCATGCTGCCTGAAGTCTCCATCACCTCCAAAGCAGCATCCATAGCCAGGGCTGATGGTTTCAACGCCTGAGGCTGTGAAGGATATCTCAGGTCAAACCACAGTGTAGAGCAAAGCACAAAGATGTGACACGCACCATCTGCAGAACTCTTACACACATGTTCACAACACGAAGACCCAAACAGGAAAGAACACGAGGTATCTCCAGCACTTCTTACTCTCGGTGTCACAGATCCGATTATGAGCAGTTGGTAGACTGAATCATGATACCTCAAGCTTCAGGTGTTTGGGCTGGAGAGATGGCTCAGCAGCTAAGAGTGCTTGCTGGACAATCAGGGGACTGGAGATTGTTTCCCAGTGACCACGTCAGAAGCCAACCCTTATTTGCATGTTTATAACCCCAGTTTGTGGTTGGGTGGTCAGAAACAAAAGACCATGGGGGCTTTCTGGCTTCTAGATAAATGAGAAACTCAATCCATAGGTCCATGAAGAGACTCTGCCTGAAAGGAATGTTCCTTCCTCAAAGGGAGACACATGAACCATCTCCTGGCCACAGAAGCTCATACACAAATGTATGCATATGCAAATGAATACACAGAGAAGTCTATCTATCTATCTATCTATCTATCTATCCATCCATCCACCCACCCACCTATCTATCTATCTATCTATCTATCTATCTATCACTATCATCTATCTTGTTTAAACTTCAAAACCTGAAGCCTTCCCCTTTAGTGTGGCTGTATTTGAAGGTAAGAGCTTGGAGTTAGATGAGGTCATAAGCGTGGGGTCTTATAAGAAAACTAAGGCCTGAAGTCTCTGTGGGGATTCACAAAGGACCGATCATATGATTATAAAATAAGATAGCAGCCACCTACAAGCTGAGAGAAGAGGCCTCAGAATGAAACTGAGCTAACCAGAACCTTGATCTTGGACACCCCTACTTTCTCAAATTAATTTCTGTTATTCAAGCTACCCAGCTTATGATGTCTTGCTGTGGTGATCTGAGAAGACACCATGTGCCCTGTAGCAAGAACAAAGACACAAGAACATTTTTAACAGAGAAGGGCCCTTGGTGGAAGCTTGGGCAGCCAACCATACTCTGTGCCCATACGAGTGGGAAGCCAGTGTTAGCAGGCAGGCTGGAGGCCAGACAGTGGAGTGTAGCCCATGTCCGAACCAGCTTGGACGGCCTGCAGGGAGACGTTGGATCAATTTGAATTATAGTTAAATGTCAACCAACAGCCTCTCACCCATCTGTCCCCAAGAAAGTGCTTCAAGACATCCAGTGATCCAAATGTGAGCCTGGTGGGCAGGTCCATCTGATCACTGACTTGTGAGGAAAAACCCACCCACACTTTGGAATGGTTTTTTTTTGTAAAGTACTAGCCTGCCCTGGAGAGACTGGTGTGGACACAGCTCCACTCTGGAGTTAAGGGGCAGCCTCTCCTTGCCTGAATATTGGTGAAGTCTTAGCCAGAAATAACTTGGTGAAGCCAGTTTTTCTCTAGTCCTCTTTAGTCTGTCATTGTCCTTCAGGTTGTCAGCACTCCTTGTGTACGTTCTGATGACAGAAGGCGTTAGTCCTTGTCTTGGTTATTGCTTGTACTTCTGTCTCTAGAGTGGAGTTTTCATCCTTCATTGCCGTTTCTGTGATTTTCCTCTTTGTTCTTTCAGTGTTTCAATGCAGCCTGTTCACCCTCTACAGCCCAGAGCTTCCTCCCTCCCCGATCTTCCTAAGTAGAGGGTGGGTGGTAGAGGTGGGATAGAATCCAGGCCCAAAGGGGTTCTCCTTCAATGCAGAGCAAAGGAAGACCAAACGAGGAGCTGCTCTGGGGTTTCCAACTCTCCCACTAATGCTTTCTTTAAAGAGGGTGTTTGTGTTATACTCAATGCCCCTGTAGTGTATGTTTATGTTCTGTCTGTCTGTCTGTCTGTCTGTCTGTCTGTCTGTCTGAGACACAAATCTCATCTGGCCTGGGACTCTGTGTGGCAGAGGATGACCTTACTCACTACCCTACCTCAACTTCCTGAGTGCCAGGATCATAGGCACGAATCACCAGCCACACTTGAGGTGGCTCAAACCCAGGATTTCCTGTATAGTAGCCAGGGACTCTACAACTGACAGGGTCTTCATCTCCTCCTGTTTCTTCAAGATCTATTTATTTGTTTTATGTGTGTAAGTACACTATTGGACTCACCAGAAGAGGGCATCAGATCTCATTACAGATGGTTGTGAGCCACCATGTGGTTGCTAGGAATTGAACTCAGGACCTCTGGAAGAGCAGCCAGTGCTCTTAACCTCTGAGCCATCTCTCCAGCCCTCTTCTTCTTTTTTTACAGGGTTTCTTTGTGTAGCCCTGGCTGTCCTGGAACTAGCTATGTAGATCAGGCTGGCCTTGAACTCAGAGATCTGCCTGTCTCTACCTATGAGCGCCGAGATTTAAAGGTGTGTGTCGCCGCCTCCTGGTTTTGTTTTCTTTGTTGTTGTTGTTTTGTTTGCTTTCTTCCTTTTCTTCAAGTTTTATGCAGGCCCTAGAGGATTTACACTTTAATTATTTACTAGGAGATGGGCAGATGAGGGCCATGCATGGGCCACAGTGCACATATGGAAGTCAGGGGACAACTAGTATTAGCCAATTCTCTTCTTCCACCATGCAGATCCCAGGGATCAAATCCAGGCAGGCAGCCTTGATGGCTAGAGTCTTTACCTGAGGAGCCACCTCTTAGGCTCTATTTCTGAGTATTTTACTTGTTCAAGACAGGGTTTTCTACAGCACAAGCTGGCCTTGAACTTGGTGTGTAGCAGAGGATGACCTTGAATGCCTGATCCTCCCCCTCCCTCTCAAATGCTAGGGCTGTGTCACCTTGCATGGATCAGGATTTCAACGTATGAATGGGGCAGGGCACACAAACGCTCAACCATGGAGTCCCTCCTTTCCAGTCAAGCATCCCATTCCCCTCTGAAGGAGCCCTCCACTCAGAACCCTCTTCAGTTCACCATTCTGGGCTTCCTGGCACCACCTGGGCCTCTCCATCACTGAAAAGCTTTTTTACCTTCTGTGCCCACCCTCCTCGGGTGGCTCACACTGGGACCTCAGCTGAGTTAGGCCATGACCTCCTCATTCCACTTCCATCTTGGGACTGTTTACTCTGTGTTCCTGGGCAAATTCCGCTAGGGAATGTAGTAGTACCCAATTAAATACTTAAACTGTACCTGCCCCAATGGTTTGGGTTCCCAAACCAAGGAAAGACACACACACAACCTTTATATTTTGATATGCCTTAAACAGCTTAGTGGCTGGGCCACCTCCTAACATCCACGTACTAACCTGCCCCCCCCTTTGATATTCCCAAGTTATTACTTACTAAAATATGCCCTGAACCCAGTAAGGGGCCACGATCCCCCTACTCAGGCATGGTGTTTTTCCTCTCCTTCTCCAGCAATGATGGATCTCCTTCTCTCTCTTCCTCAGTCCCTCAGGAATCCTAAAAATCCTGCCTCTGTCTGTCCTGACTAGTCATTGGCTGCTGACAACTTTATTTACCAGTCAGAACCAACTGGGGACAGGGTCCCTCAGTGTCTTACATGCAGACGTGTAGATTCTTCTGCAAGCAATTTTGGGGACCCAAATTAACATAATACAAGCAGCCACAATAGTCTTGCATTTGGGAGAACTCCTGGTGTTCTGATGCCCCGGTCATCTGGCCCCATCTCTTTGGTCTCCTGTTTGTCTGCCCCAGGGACACAGACGGACAATTCAACCTCTGCTTCTCCTGGATTGTGTGATCACACTTTGCTCTGGGCTTCTCCGCCTGTGCTGATGCTGGTAAGGAGTGTTCCCGAGGCTCTGAGGCCTTGGCCAGCCTTTGCCTACATCTTGATTTCTTTCCTTCTCTTTTAGCTTCTCTTCCTTCACCTTCAATTTGCCATGGCAATGCAACATCCTCTCTGTGTGTGTATCGTCAAAGCATCTCTCCTCTGAATTTCGAGATCTAGCTCGGAACCTTTTCCGAGTGGGAGTTTCACAGCTAGGGTGAACTCCTAGCATGACATTTTCCCACACAAAGCCAATTTCGTCACAGAAAATTGGAAGCTAACTATTAACTAAAAAAATATATTTCTCCACCTTGTTCCGGGCCCATTTTCTTACTCCTCTCTGACGACCCACATACTCCACAGGCGCTCAACTCATTGGGTATCTGAGCTGGAGCCCCCATCCATCTCTCTTTACTCCTGACCAACCCTTGGACTGGGCTCCTGGTTGTACCTGACTGCCACCTTCAGGCGGGCCTCACTTCTCACTTGAGAACTGCTTCACTGCACCCCTCATGCGTCCTCAGAGTTCTACCCAGAACTCCGGCTGTCTTCAACCTCAGGGGATACCGAAGCCAGTTTCCTGCTGATGTCCCCCACTGTTCCAGGCTTAGACCACACTCTCAGTGCCTAGTCCCTCATATGTCCCTGATGAGCCAAACTCTCTGTCACTCCCTAGGTTTTTGCACCTTGTACTAGTTAATTCTCTGTCACTGTGATAAAGCACCATGAACACAGCAGCTTATAGAAGGAAGGGTTTATTTGGGCTTACAGCGTTAGAGGGGTGAGAGTCCATGATGGCCACCGTGAGGTATGTTGGCTGAGGCAGGTAGCTGAGGGCTCAGGCTTTCAGACTGCAAGCAGGAAACAGAGAGACCAAGCTGAGAACGGCACGTGGCTTTGAAACTGCTCCCAGGGACACTCTTCCTAAACTTACCCAAATGCTACCACCAACTGGGATCAAATATTCAAATGTCTGAGCCTAAGGGCTGTTCTTGTTCGCACCACCTCACCCGAACTGTCTCTTCTTTTGCCCCTCTGCCCTTGACCTACTATCACAGGCTTGCCGTTTTCTTTGTTACCTTGTCTGGAAATCTGTCCCCAGTCTCTCTCTTGCTCCATGATGGACAGAGTCTAATTACACTTTCTATGGTCATAATAATATCAACACGACTGACTTAATTAAACACTATTTACTCTTTGCGGATGATAAGTGCTAGGCTGGAACCCCTGCTCATCCCCTGCACAAGCGAGGAAACCTTGTCTGCCTCCTTTCCCCCAACCCTGCCCTCACAGAGAACATGTAATGACTCCTCAGCTCCCCATTTCCAGCAACCCACCCAACAGTGTCCAGCCACGTGTTCAGTGTTTGACCCTGTATGGACACCATCCCAGTTCCTTGCTGGTTCGTCATCACTCCTCGCCTAAACTCTATAAAAGGCCCTTGCTTTAGCCCGGATGTGTGACTTCACTGACCTCCACCTGTGAGATCAGTGAACCCACCTGAGAGCTGCCTCCTAATAAACCTGCCTGTATCTACTTTTAATCTGGCCTAATCTGGCCTATATCTGTGTCACAGAGGGAGAGACTATGCCTATCAATAAGGATGGGGAATCATGTCCTTGTATGTCAGTGTGGAAGTGTAGAAGGGGACAGGATATATGATTTTAGAAAATGAAATCAGAAATCGATCAAACAAAGAAACAGCCGGGAGGTGTTGGCGCACGCCTTTAATCCCAGCACTTGGGAGGCAGAGGCAGGCGGATTTCTGAGTTCGAGGCCAGCCTGGTCTACAGAGTGAGTTCCAGGACAGCCAGGGCTGCACAGAGAAACTCTGTCTCGAAAAAAAAAAAAAAAAACAAACCCAAAAACAAAAACAAAGAACTATACAAACACCGTAGTCTAGCAGGAATGGCAGTGCAAGCCTGTAATTGTAGCACTTGGGATGTGAAAGAAAGAGAATCAGGAATTTGAGGTTATCCTCAGCTACATAGTGAGTTCAGGTTAGACTGAGCTACATGAGACCCTGTCTCAAAAATAAACATACTGACAGGCAGGATGGCCCAGTGGGTATAGGTGCTTGTTGCCAAGCCTGGCCATCTGGGTTCTATACCTGGGATACGTGTTAGAAGGAGAAAACTGACTCCCACACACAGGTCATCTCTGACCTCCACACAAACATCATAGTGTGTGCTCCCCACCCAAGGCTAGGAGAACCCCCAAGACTCCAAAAGATATAGAAGCATAGTATTTAGACTTTACAGAAATAAATAGCCAAATGTAAATCATTTGACCTTTGAAGGGCTGGGGCAGGAGACGGTTGCTATTTAACTGATATTTAAAATACAACAAATCAAATAATAATTAAATTAGGGAAATAAGTCCACCAGAGCCAATTAGAGCTGCTTTGCTTGGGGGTCAGAGAGCAGGCCCTGGATGCCAGCACCTGCCTTCCAGAGCACAGCTTGAAAACAGAGAAGCCACATACCCACGAAAGCCTCCAAGGGCCGGGCGGTGGTGGCACACGCCTTTAATCCCAGCACTTGGGAGGCAGAGGCAGGCGGATTTCTGAGTTCGAGGACAGCCTGGTCTACAGAGTGAGTTCCAGGATAGCCTGTGCTACACAGAGAAACCCTGTCTCCAAAAACAAAACAAAGCCTCCAAGGAAGGGCCAGGCCAGCTGGAAACACTGGCAAACTCCTCATCTGGGCCCCAGGAGATTACTGCGCTTCTCAGGCCAAGGAACTCTGCTGCGCTTTGTTTTTATGAAGGGGCTGAAACAGGCACCCCTGTCTTCCCTGGTTTGTTTAACACTAGAATCTAGAGGTTGGAGCCTTCTTTCTGTGGCGGAACCTGAAGTCTCTGAACTGTCACCTACCTCCCCAGCAGCTGTGTCTTCGGGAAGTGCCTTGTGCTGGCTGCCCATGAGCCTTCCCTGTTGCTCCCTCACTGGGGTTCAGGGAGAGCATCCTCCCAGACAGCCGTGCTCCCTGACAACATGCAGTTTGTTATTTATTCTTATTTAGACAAATCTTGGCCACATTAAATCATGGGCACTGCATATCTTGATTCAATTCTTTGTGGGCCAAGTTTTTAACACATACTCTCAACAATGTCAGACATGACATATAACTATAGTATCTTTAAGTGAGGAAGGAGTTGTGTGAGATGCTGCCACAGCATGTAGAGCTGAGCAAAGCTTTCAGCCAGAATCTGGGACCATGGGGACACCTACCATCTCATCTGCAGGCACCAGTGGCAGTGATCTCTAGCCAGCCTTAGGAATTTGCATATAATTATAGATTCCCTCAGGGGAAGTGCACGACATCAGACAACTTACACACAGGTGCTTCCCGGGGAGCTTGCTGCTGTGTCTCTTTTTGGAGACTTGGAACCCTTTTCGATGGTTATATAGAAGGCACAGAGAGTCCTAAACTCCTGCCCTCGGCATGCTTACACACACACACACACACACACACACACACAAGCACACACACACGTGTGCGTGCAAGTGCACACAAGTGCCCATACCCACCCCCACCCCACCTCTACTTTATAAAGCTCCAGCACCAGAAATGGCAATTTGTTATACTCACAGCCCATACCAATGCATCCAAGTTCAGTTTCTGTGACATTACAGTCACTCTTGGTGTGTGCTATATGGGTTTGGAACAATATACAGTGACACAAACAGCCCTAAATAGACACTTTTAAAGTATGTTCCAGATTTTACCCTTATATCAGAGAATTCCCACACCCATTGCCACTCAGAGCGTGGGCCCTGTCCCTATCCCAAACACTCCAGCTCTCACCCACAGCAGCCTCAGGACAAAAGGGGTGGTGACGTAGAGGGAGCCCCCGACTCCGAGGTTAATCCATCTGGGAATTTGGAAGTGGGACCCTTGGTAAATTAGTGCACCAAAAACACACAACGCTCAGTCCTTGTGCAATTTGCAACTGTGCATGTATTCACTTCCTGTCACTAGAACCCACACCCGTGACAATTGTGTGATGAAAGGGAAAGGGGTATTTTTTGCTCACCGTCATAAAGGCCTCATTGCTTAGGACGGAGGGAAGACGGGAAGCCTGTGGCTGAGCAAATTCAATGACCTCATGATAGGGAAGCAAAAGACAGAGAGGATGAGGCTGTCATCCCTAGGTCCTCTTCAAGGACACGCTCCAGTTACCGAAGCCTTTCCCGAGGCTCTACCTCCTAAAGGCTAAACCACTGGGCTTACGCTCGAAGCACATGCGCGTTTGGAACCCACTTGCTATACAAACTACCGGAGAGCGAGAGGGAGAGAGAACGTACGTACAACTTTATAAGCAGTGCTCTTTCTCCTTTTATCAAGAAATTTAAGGTCTGTTTTTCCTGCCATACTGTATCTTCACACTTTATCCTAAAAGCCTGATGTTCCTGTTTCCTTTTAAGCTCTTCATTAACGTCCGTCACTTGCCATGCAGGCTGCCCTTGTCTGTCTTGCGTTTAGTAACCCAGTTTCCTAGGAGCCTGTTCATCCTGGCTCAGGGCCCTGGATAATGTGGTGAGCACCCCTCTCTACAGCATCCTTGTCTGTTCCCTGAATCGGCAACATCATGTTCTCAGATGTTCTTACATTCTGCTGGAGGTCAGTCACAGGGAACACAGTGTAGACCACCGCGTCGCTCCCCTCTTTTCCTTGGAGCTGGGCCTCTTGTTTTTTTTTTTTTTTTTTTTTTGAGTTTTCGAGACAGGGTATCTCTGTATAGCCCTAGCTGTCCTGGAACTCACTCTGTAGACCAGGCTGGCCTTGAACTCAGAAATCCACCTGCCTCTGCCTCCCAAGTGCTGGGATTAAAGGCGTGCGCCACCACCGCCCGGCTAGGAGCTGGGCCTCTTGAAGAGATCACTTTCCCTCCTCGTATCCAGAACTCTCTTTACTTGTGTGTAAACCCAACAGGAAAAGTGGATGTTTGTTTTTAATTCTGTGTTCAGAACAGAATTGAGGGAAATAAAGAAGAGTAAGACACAGTTAATAGGGTTCGTTCCCTGCTTATAGCTCTACAAAGAGAGGGAGCCCCAGACAGGGCAGAACTAGAAGGCACGGAAGACTGTGCTTCTCCCAGAGGGTCACACGCTTCTCACACCGGGAGCATCTCTTCATGAGAAGTGGGACTCTCAGGTCGACAGAGCTCTATTTTTCAAACAACATGACCCATAAGGCAAGCCTTCTACTTCATCTGGTGTCACCCAGAGAGACAGCCATCTGTCTCCTTTCTGGAAGAAAAACTGGCTGATAGGTAGTACTATATAACATAGAAATTCATGGGTAATTTAAAGAATTTTCATGAGTAACTGTGACCATCTGGGGTAGTCTTTCAAGGAGACATTAGGATCAATCCTCAAATAAGATGCCATTGCTTTGAACTTGGCTTGTTAAACACAGCACCCTGAGAGTGGGTGCGGGGAGGCAGACTCCTGATTAAGCTGGACAGACACTTTCTCTGAGTTTAATTTAATAACTCACAGTACATCTTTGTACAACCAGACAAGATGTTTATTCCAGAAACTTCTATTTTTAGTTCTTTAAAAAACCCTTTAAACATTTTTATTAAACAGTAAGACATATGGGGCTGAAGAGATTTCCCAGTGGTTAAAAGCACTGGCTACTCTTCTAGAGGATTCGGGTTCAATTCCCAGGACCCACAGCAGCTCACAACTGTCTGTAACCCCACTCCAAGGGGATCGGATGCCTTCTACTAGTCTAGAGACACCAGGCACACACGTGGTACAGAGACATACCTGCAGACAAAACATCTGTACACATAAAATATTGTTTTAAGTGCATGTTACTCTTGCAGAGGACCCATGCTTTGGTCCCATCACCCATATCCAGAGAATCTCATGCAGTCTCTGGCCCATGAGAACACTGCATCCTCTCTCTCTCTCTCTCTCTCTCTCTCTCTCTCTCTCTCTCTCTCTCTCTCTTTCTCCATGCTTATCAGTCATCAGTCTGGACCTGTCCAGAGCTAGGGACATCATTGTATCCCTCCAATGCTTGTCCTATTGGGTGTCCTACCAGGGACACATCATGGAGCTGTCACTTCCTGTGACAATGGGTCTTCTGGAACCCCTCCTTGAGGGCCTTCTCAGAAATGGGTCTAAATGATGTGATTCTTTTCTCCATTAGAGATCTGTTATGAACATTTAATGACTATGGACATTCTTGTTAATGACAATATTTTAGCGTTGGTGGGTGTCTTGGCTTACTTTCTGTTGCTGTGATAGAGTACTGACCAAAGTAACTCTGGGTGGAGAAGGTTTATTTCCTTCTCCTGCTTTCATGGAAGTTACCTCCTGCTTCCATGTCACAGTCTGTCACTGAGGGAAGTCAGGCAAGGACTCAAGGCAGGAGCCTGGAGGCAGGAACTGAAGCAGAGACCATGGAGGAATGCAAACCAAGGCATGGCTTGCTCCTCATGGCTTGCTCGGCCTGTGTTGGTGTTTTTTCCAGGATCGCTTGCCCAGGAGTGACGCCGCTCACAGTGGGCTAGGCCCTCCCACATCAATCATTAATCGAGGATGTACCCCACAGATTTGCTTACATGGTAATCTGATGGGAGCATTTTCTCAACTGAAGTTCCTCTTACCAATAACCCAAACTTGTATTAAGTTGACAGACACAAAACAAAACAACCCCCCCCCAAAAAAAACCCACAACAACAAAACAAACAAATAAAAACTAACCAGCAAAGGGTGGTCTATGTTTTTAGAAAAAGAAGTTAGACTCTGTGTGTGTGTGTGTGTGTGTGTGTGTGTGTGTGTGTGTGTTTATGGATAGGCAAGAGGTGTACCTTAGGTGTCACCCATATTTTTTGAGACAGTGGACTGTGTCTCCTAGTGGTCTGGAACTTGCTAAAGAGACTAAGCTGGCTAGAGAACCTCCCTGGGCTCTGGAATCATGAGCACACATTGCCATGCCAAGCCATGTATGCATGTATGTATACACATATGTATGTATGTATGTATATATGTATGTATGTATGTATGTATGTATGTATGTATGTTCATTCTAGGGACCAAACAGTGGTCAAAGCAACTGCTTTTCCAGCTAGGGCATCCTCGGATTTTCTTTTAGGGAGCTAATTTTAGAGTCTGCAAAGGCTGCTGAAACTCTTAACTCTAAGTCAGTTTCCTCCTCCTCTTTTTTCCTCCTTCTCCTCCTCCTCCTCCTCTTCTTCTTCCTCCTTTTCTTCTTCCTCCTCCTCTTCCTCTTCTTCCTCTTTTTTCTTGCCTCTTAAAATATTTTCTTTATTTTTAATTATGGATTTATGCCTGTGGGGTTGTGGTGGGTTGAGCGGCCATGTCTTCTGCAAGATCAGTGAGCATTCCTAAACGCTGAGCCCTCTCTCTCCAGCCCTCTCTCCAGCCCTCTCTCCAACCCTCTCTCCAGCCCTCTCTCCAACCCTCTCGCCTCTTGTTCAGCTGTGTGTTTACTGGGCCCTGTTATAACCATTGGGGACATTACTGTGAAGTACCCACTTGGCTCCCAGTGGTAGAAGGAGACCCCACGGGTGTCCATCTGTGATGTGCCCGGCAGGATAACTTGTAAGCCTCATTGTTGAATGCTCTGCAGATTTTGTGTGGCATCTAGTATCCTTTAATAAAGTTCTCTTCAGCGTGAGCCAGCTAGAGAGGAGTCTGCTGCTTGTACCCAGAGGGCTTTACTGATACACAGAGAGGAAGGTAAGCATCGAGTTAAGATAGTTTCCCAGAGAGCCCAGTGTCAGCAGGAGGTTTATACACAGCGATGGAAGAGTGCCAGGGTAGGGTGACAGCTAGGGTAGGGTGACAGTCAGGGTAGGGTGACAGTCAGGGAAGCCTGGAGGGGAGTCTGGAACCAGCCACACAAGGTGAGAGTTCAGGAGACTGCTGGGTGAGTGAGCAGAGGATACAAAGAATACTGTGGCAGAGGGAGGATTAGCATGCTTGGCTAAGTAGAATTGGGTCAAGAGGGACATTAGACTGGCAAAAGGTGACGCCATCCATGCCAGGGGACTACAGGTGTGAACCATCACACTTTGCATTGTTTAATGATAAGGTCTTGCTATGTATCTCAGGCTGGCCTTGAACTCTCAATCCTCCTGCCTCAGCCTCTCCAATCCCAGGACTTATATCATGCACCAGCATACCCACTTCCAATCCACATTATGGCGGCAGTAACTCACATCTTGAGTCAGAACCCAGAGAAGCAGTACCAAATTCCTGACCGGTTAAGTGCGTGAGACACGCACATGTACACACACACACACACACACACACACACACACACGCATGCATGATGTTTTCAGCCATCAAGTCTGAGTGACTTGCCCCCTCTATCCCTTGTTCACAGTGGGGTCTGACTGGTGAGCGCCCGAGTTGCTAACTTTTCTGTTGCTGTGATAAGACACCATGACCATGGCAACTCATGGAAGAAACTGCTCCCTCGGGTTTACGTTTCTAGAGGGTTAACGGTCATCACCCTATGGCATCAGGCAGACACAGTGGCTAGATCTGGAAACAGAACTAAAGGCACAAACAGGAAGCAGAGAGAGAATTAGAAACCTCGAAACTCTTTCAAACTCTCAAAGCCTGCTCCCAGTCACTTACTTTCTCCAGCAAGACCACACCTCCACCTCCGAAAGTTACTCAAATAGGACCATCCACTTGGGATCAAGAATTCAGATACACAAGGGTGTGGAAGGCATTCTCACACCAGCATAGTGTCCATGCTCAGTGATGTTAGCTGTTTTGACTGTCATTTCTAGTAGGAATTGGTTCAGAGAGAGACCAGACTCTGAGAGGAAGGTATCTGATGGAGGTAAAAAGAAGGGATGCAAAAATGAGTCACTAGCATCATTGGGAAGACAGTGAGAGAGCCCAGCTTCACCACCGTCCTGGCCCTCAGTACTCAGTTGTTTTCCTGGGCTCCTAAGTTTCTATGTCCTCCCCGTAAATGCTCTGTAGCTGGGGATGACATGGGTGAGCTGTCTTGCTCTTCCCACCCAGAACAATTCCACACCAAATGTTAGAGGTTTAGGTTCTGGGCCTGTTCCCCATCCTGGGCTGTTCTCTGCCATGATGGTGCCCAGCCGGTGACTACACTGTACCCCGTGTCAGCCTCCAGCTGGGTGGGAGGGTGGGTGGGGGCTGGGGGTTTCCTCTGCTTTTCCTATTGGGAGAGGCTGGATTGCATGGACTCAGAATGCTGTGCCTTGCTCAGCCTTCTTTGTGCTGGCTGTGACTGACATCTGGTCTGGGTGGGTGTCTAGGGTATTAGTGCAGAAGGTGCCAGAATTTCAGTTCAGTCTTCCAACATCCTGGAAACAGATATTGAACATTTTTCATTTTTTTTTATAAAAATCAATTTTACTTTTTAGTGTTCATTACAAAATAAATACAGTATAAAATTGGGCTGGGGCTGTAACTCTGTTGACAGAGAGCTGGCCTAGCATGAATGAAGCCCTGGGCTCCATCCCCAGTACTGCAGAAACTAGGCATGCTGGTGCAGGCTGTAAGCCTCAGGGGTGTAGAAGCAGGCAGATTGGAAGTTCAAGGTCATCCTCAGCTACCTTATGACCTCTGGGTCAGTCTGGGATATCTCAAGCTCTTGTCTCAAAACAGACAAGAAGGACCAGAGAGATGGCTCAGCAGGTAAAAGGGCATGCCATGGAAGCCTGCCTCTGACAACCTGAATTTGATCCTGAATCCATGTTTTTAAAAGGAGAAGAAGAGCCGGGCGGTGGTGGCGCACGCCTTTAATCCCAGCACTTGGGAGGCAGAGGCAGGCGGATTTCTGAGTTCGAGGCCAGCCTGGTCTACAGAATGAGTTCCAGGACAGCCAGGGCTATACAGAGAAACCCTGTCTCGAAAAACCAAAAAAAAAAAAAAAAAAAAAAAAAAAAGGAGAAGAAGAAAAACAGGCTGGGTGCAGTGGTACACACTTGAAATCAGCATAGTCTGGATGCTCGAAGGACAGCGGACAGGTGAGAAGACCTGTTTAAAAGCCAGGGGAAGGAGGCAGTAACTGATGGAGCCAGGCACGCTGCTCTGCTTGGGCCTGCCCATTGCTCTCTGAGTTAGGTCTGGGAAAAACTTAAAGCCCAACGTTTCCTTTTGTTCTTTTCTATCTCTTTTGGATTGATCTTGTCTCCCTGTGTCTGCCATGTGGCTGCTCACTGATGCTACGGCCTCCTCCCTTCCTCTTCTCCATCTTCCTCCTCAGGAGCCTTAGAACTGCCTGCCCTGGGGTTTTTCCTTTAAACTCTAATACGATTGTTTCTGAGCAAAACAAAAACCAAAAAAAAAAAAAAAAAAAAAAAAAGCAAAGAAGAAAGAAAGACAGTCAGGTGAGGTAGGAAAGCTGTCTTCTGACTTACACACAGCCCCATGTGCACCTACCCATGTACGTATACCCCATACATACACACACACACACACTGATAAAACAAAAATATTTAAATAATAACACACACATTCACACATACTGATAAACAAAATATTTACACACACACTGATAAACAAAATATTTAAATAATAATACACACACACTCACAACTGCAAAAGTGAGCCATCCCCTCTCTTCCCACTCCTGCTGTTCCGATGATGCCATTCTCTCTCAGATTCAGACACTCCTTGCCAAGTGTAGAGTTGGGAGTGCCAAAAGCTAAATTGCTAGAAGTTTATCTGCACATTCGACATGTTGACAGGTTCTTCTGAATGCTCCTCAGAAGGCTAAACAACACAGTCTGCAGCCTGCTCCCTTCCTCCTGCAGCTCTGAGCAGCCTGCATTCCTCTGATCCGCTGTGAGCAGCCCTGTTTGAGTTTCTTCCCTTATGACCGACTGTTCTTTATCCTCAGGCCCTGTCTGTATTAGGGGATGACGATGCACCCTCTGATGTAAAGGGGCTCTTCATATTTGGGGGTGATTGTGCATGTCACAGGAAGTGTGTATCATTTGTTCTTTACCTTTGCTGTGGGCTCTAGGAGACTGCTCATTTTTAGGAGGTCAAATCTTAGGGCTTCTAAAGATTTTGCTTAGAGAGTTTTTCTCTATTCCAATAATATAAAAATATCTTTATCATGTTTCCTTCCAAGACCTCAGTAATTTGGCTGAGAGTGGGGGCCAAACTGTCCCCCAGAAAGGCTGAAGGTCCACCTGTGCTCTGAGCAAGGCAGAATTTAAAAATCTTTGTTACTGGTGATATATGTCTATCTATCTATCTATCTATCTATCTATCTATCTATCTATCTATCTCTATATCTAATCTATATCTATATCTATCTATATGGCATATATTTAATCATGAACGAGACAGTCTTTATGTGTTGGTGTACATATGGAGGCCAGAGGTTGCCATCATGTGTCTTTTTCAATTCCTGCCTCCCTCCCCACTATTTTTAAGTCGGAAAGGGGCCTTGTCCTTTCCAAGGGAATCCTTTATTTGATCCACTGAGGTGGGCTTGAGGGACTAAATAAGATTTGGACGACATGCGCATGCTGTACAGAGGCAGGAAAGCACCGCTGATTTTTATAGACCCACAGAGATTTTTCTTCTTGTTTCTTATTGGGCGCTTGTCTGTTGTTGTTTAGGGCTTTTGAAACACTATAGTCTGGGATGGCCTGGAACTTAGTTTGTGTATATGTAGGTGTGTGGTGTAAGTATGTGCTAGTGTGAGTTTGTGCACATGTGTGCACATGTCTGCATGGGATCACATGCATGTGTGTATGTTCAGGTAGCTTCCTTGATCTTTCTCTACTGTTTTCTGAACAGGGTCTCTCACTGAACCTAGAGCTCACCAGTTTTGTTGGCTTGGCTGGCAGTGAGCATCAGGGACCTTCTTGTGATGTGTTTATAAAAAGATAAAGAGATATAGGATACGTTCTATGGGAGTGTGGTGAGGTGTGTGGGAAGGGGATGTCCCAGCGGGCCCATGCCAAGGCATCCCTTCCCCCTGAGGGACCAGCCACAGGATGGTATAGTACAGAACAGAGTTTATTCAGGGCGTGGGGAGGGGACTTAAGAGGGTAGTAGAGGCAGAGAAAGGCAGAGAGAAGCAGAGAGAGATAGAGATAGAGACAGAGATAGAGACAGAGAGAATATGAGAGTAGAGAAGTAGAGGCCGGCCATGAGCATGTGGAGAGAGGGGGAAGGGAAGGGGCAAGGGGACAGAGGGTGGGCAAGAAGGCAACAGATCAAGAGAGGGAGGAGGGAGCAGGCATCCCTTTTTATAGTGGGCAGGCCTACCTGGCTGCTGCCAGGTAACTGTGGAGTGGAGTTCAGACAGAATGCTAACAGCCAGTCTCTGCCTTCTCCAGGAGATCATACTTACATGGCAGGTGTTTACCAAGTGAGTCGCCTCCCCAGCCCCTGGATGGGCGCTCTCTGTGAAGCTCAGTGAACTTCCTGATCAGTTCTCTTGAATGGCTGTTGTTACAGGTGTGTCACCTGACTTTCTTGTGGATTTTAAACTCAACCTTCTCTAACCTGTCAGGTCTGGATTCATATGCAAATAGTGGCCTTTAGCAGGTGCCTGAGTTTTTAACAAGTGTGCACTTGTAAGCCACATTGTCATCCTCACAAATGAGATGACCTGCATACATTTTTTTATTTAAAAAATAAAAACCTAGCCCAGAGTCTGCTGGTGGGCTCCGGTGGGCCAGAAGCCTTGAGATGGCCGCCACATGGCTATGGGAGGTCACCAGTGGGCGTTTTCCACTGGTAGTGGTGCCTTTTCCAAGCAGCACTGGGATCCAATATTTTTTTTCCTTAAGGAAAAAAAAAAGTATGTGTGTGTATGCTTAGCCTTCATGTATATCTGTGGACCACATGAGAATCTCTCCCCTCCTGGCAAAGCTGCAAGAAGCTTTCATATCTCTTCTGAGTCTGAAGTTGTGAGCCACCATGTGGGTGCTGGAATGAACTCCAGACCCTCTGGAAAAGCAGCCAGTCCCTCAACATGCGTTCTTGGCATGTGCTCATATTAATATTACGATAAGAACATCTATGGAGGGGTTGGACAGATAGCTCAGCAGTTAAGAGTACTGGCTGCTTTTCCAGACGGCCTGAGTTTGGTTCCCAGCACCAGTACCAGGTGGCCTACAATTGCCTGTAACTACAGCTTCAGGGGATTGGAGCCTCGGAGGGCACTTGTGATTCCGTGTTCATATCCATGTGCAGACATATAACATCTACACATAGCCGGGCGGTGGTGGCGCACGCCTTTAATCCCAGCACTTGGGAGGCAGAGGCAGGCGGATTTCTGAGTTCGAGAGTTCGAGGCTAGCCTGGTCTACAGAGTGAGTTCCAGGACAACCAGGGCTACACAGAGAAACCCTGTCTTGAAAAAAAAAAAAAGAAAAAAACAAAACAAAACAACAACAACAACAAAAAACACCTACACATAATTAAAAACAGTAAAACTTGTAAACAGAACATTGATGGGTTGGTCCCCGAGCCTCTCGTGGTCCTGCATATTGAAGTTCCGTGGCATCTTGTCTTTTTCTTGGTTTTGGTCTTCTCCTTCCTTTTCCCTTGGGGTTTCAATGCCTTCCAGTCTCTCCATCTACCTCTGAACAAAGCTTTGTTTTTCAAATGGCTCCACAAGATGTTGGAGCCTGAAAGGATTCAGGGTTCCGTTTGAAAGCTGCTGATGGCCATGCCAAGAGCTTCAAGATGGACTGGTACTTTGAAGATGCTGAGAAGTCTTTTAGTACAAACCCTGTTTCACTTTGCGGTCGGCACCCCAACCCTACAACAGGTCCCCATTCGTGCACCCTGCCCCCAGCACCCTGCAGGCCCCGTGTTTGCCCCAGGAATGCTGACTTTCAGGCCCCTGGGTGAGGAGTGGTAAGAGGCAATGGGGTCACAGCCATGCTGGGGTCACAGCCATGCTGTGGGGTCACACAGGAAGTTCCTCCGAGCCAGGCCAAGCAGCTTCAGAAAGCCCGAGCTGGAAGTGACACATCATCAGCCCCCACTGTCCTGCCTGATTGCAAACGGGGGTCAGAATCAGCCATTGCAGGTCGAGGAGAGGCAGAGCTTGGACGCCACAGGCTGTCCTTAGGGAGTGCGAGTTGGCAAGTTAGGCTGCGGAAGTGAGGAACCGCTCACCAATCAGGCCTCCCAGAACCTTCTCTCTGGGGCATGGCCATTAATTTGGTTTAACTCCCAGACTCTCTGTCTCTCCTCCTAGTGCTTCAGACTCCTGAGAGAGTAAATCTGATGGCCGTGAGGATGGGCCAGCATTGTGGAATTTCACGGCCTAGTTCTGGGAGGTAAGGGCCTAGGTAGCCTCCAGCTTGCAGGGCTTCCTTCATCCTGGGCCCAGTTAAAGACCTGTAGATGTCTGCAGAGGGTCTTGGGTTTTTGTTTTGTTTTTTTTGTTTTGTTGAGAAAATCAAAATCAAAGCCCCTGCAGAAAGCATCAAAGGAAAAGCCTGATTTTAAAGGGTTGGAACGAGTAATGGGCAAGCCAGCATTGCTGGAGGTTGCTCTGGAAGCTCCTGAACCTGTGTGCTGGTATCTTGAGAAGGTAGAAAGAGCTGCTGGCTCTCAGCTGTGCTGGCTCCAGAGCAGCTGAAGAGGCAGCCAGGAGACCTTCTGAGTAGTCCCAAACATCGAGGTACTCACTTCAGAAGTCGTGGGCTCCTTGTTTCTCAGAAATCATTTTCTCACGGTTTGAGGTCTTTGTAATAAAGGGCTCACTTTAATATACAGAATAACCAGATGTGGTGACATATGCCTGTAATTCCAGCACGTGGGAGGTGGAAAACAGGAAGTGGGAAGTTCAAAGTTGGGGAGTGGGGAGTTCGAAGTTGTCCTCAAACGCAAAGCAGTTGGGGACTATATATAAACAACAGCCAACAATAAATAACAATGGCAAGCAACTCCGAATCAAAAGAATAGCAGCAAAAATGAAGGAAGCTCATTCTTGGGGGTGGGGGAGAGGTGGAGCATCCCTCCTCATTTGATAAAGAGACTGAGGCACAGGGTAGCTACCAACTTACTTCTTTTTCACAGTGAAGGGTGGAGGCCAGACATGAACCCCAGGATCTCACCGGAGAGTCTGTACACTTAGGCCCCATGTCTGCTCCTGTACAGGGCCCCTGTTTGCTTCTATGGTCCTGGCTGTTATCAGAGTGTTTCTTTTCGCTCTCAGAAGAATCTGGTTCGGGCAATGCATGTCCTTGGCTATCACAGGAAGACACTGGTGGGCAGCTTGCAAAGCCTAGCCCACAGCTGTCCAATGCGTCTCCTTCTCTCGGCCCCTCTTGTGAGGAGCTTCATGAAGAAGCTAAACTTTCCTGCTCCAGGGGTTCTTGTTTATACTCAGAAAACCATTCCACTTTCTCCCTGTTCCCTCCCAAGTGAAAAGCAGTCTGTCCTTAACCACGATGTCACCTTTTGTCACTGTAGTTATGGGTGGGCAATCACAGCCCAGAACTAGTAAATGGAAAGTTCCAGTTCTCTTTCTTTGTGTTTTTGAGTCCAAGTCTCATGTAGCCCAGGATGGCCTCAAATTCGTCATAGGTGGTGTGCTCTGGCTACAGGCGTGCGCATCACAGCCGGCTTTCGCTTTACTCTTCCTTCACCAACAGCTTATTTCGTTGAAGAGTCTTGCTTCCCCACAGGTCTATGTGCAACCTGAGGTGAGAACTGTGTCTAACTCAATTCTGGCCCCCCAGTTCCCAGCTAAGCAGCATCTGCCGGCATCTTCTCATCCTCCTGTTCAGGACAGACCTGCCTCCTGTTCAGGACAGACTGGCTATTTTCTTTAGTTCCAAATTCTACAACTTCATCCATCACCAACTCCAAGTCAGGACTCTAGTTCTGAGCATGCACTCACATGGGGAGGTATAGCATGGTGGGTTTTCTTTTTTTCTTGTATATTTGTTTTGTGTTCCTATCCATTTTCCCTAGGCACCAGGCATAAATCAGCCTGTGTAAAATGTCCACCTCACTTCGAGGCTGGCAGCCGAGCGAGCATCCAGATGCCTGTGACTAGCTCAGCCCTTCTGGCAAAGATCCCCTGATGACAAAGGCCTAAGAGGAATGGGGGAGAAATGAGGAATGGGAAGCCCATTCTGAAGGGACAGGCCAGAGCAGAGAATCCACACCCGGAACAAGGAAAACCAATGGTGGGAGCGAAGGTTGTGGCCAGGATGTAAATAGTACAAGCCCCGACAATGTGAAAACTCCAACTGTGGGAGGGGAAGGAGCTAGGAAGTGGTGAGGAGCCCATTTCCTCTCCTAAGCTCAGGTTGCAGGGAGATGCCTTCCTCAGGGAGATGCCTTCCGCACTCCCAATCTGTCAAAAGCACGAGTCAAGCACTTAGTACTGTTCTTTGGAAAAGGCTTTAGAGACGTAAGAAGCATGTGACGCTTTGTGGCTTGGTAAACTTCCCCATTATGTCTAGATTTCTTTTTGTTCTGTTCAACTGAATTTTTTTTTCTTAAAAGCACACTATGACAGGAGCCCATTCCCATACCTGGCTAGCCTTTTCTCTACTATCTATCCACGGTCCAGACATCTCTACCGAAGCTGCCTGGGTGTCAGCCCTAACTATTTCTAGGAGTTCTAGGTTCCAAACCACTTGAAAGCCTTGCCTTGGGTATTGTGCGGTGCTACTTTGCATTTGTGATAACGAATGTATGCACATTTATAAAAACAAGGCTCTTTCTTCCGCATAGTGGTAGAGATCAAGTCAAGGTTTCACTTCCTTCCCTGGGCCAGTAAAGCCGTTTAAAACTTTTTTTTTTAATTTTACATTAAAAAAAATTGCATCCAGTGCCTACAGAGGCCCAAAGGGCATGGGACCCTTGGAACTGGAGTCACACATGGTTGTGAGCTGCCATACAGGTGCTGGGAATTGAGCCTGGGTGCTCTGGAAGAGCACTCAGTGATCCTAACGGCTGTGTCCCCTCTCCAGCACACCTCCCTTTCTCTCTATATATATATTTTTCTGAAATAGGTTATCATGTAGCCCAGGCTGGCTTCAATTGTGTTATGTAGCTGAAGCTGGCCTTGGACACCTATTCCATGGCAAGTACAGAGATAGAACGTAAGAGGCCTTGGAGTAGGTCTCTTTAGGGTCAGGGCCCTGTGTCCCCACCCTGACCTCTCTGTTCTGTCACCCTGTCTCTGCATTGCTTTTAGGTTGCTGGAAGGGACGTGGGTGTGCGGTGTCTGATCGTCAGTAGTGGTCACGAAGGATGCTGATGGCCTCTGTCATCATGGGATTCAGTCCTTCCTGATGGCACTCTTCAGAGACCCAGGGGATCAAGTGGCTCTCTCTGGTTGTTTCCTGGTCCTGAGAATCACTCGAACAGCCTCAGCGCCATCTAGTGTTCACGTGGGGACACAGCCCGCTCTAAGACCTTACTGCAAACCGTACTTGCCAGAGCTGCACAGACCACAGTGAAGTCTATTCAGAACAATCCTCCAGTACTAATATTTGGAATTTTAAATCAAGTGTTGTACAAGCCCAGCACTCTTAAGCATCGGTACATATTGTCCTCAAGCGGACAGACCTATGTAACAAATAGCCGTAAGAATGGCACTGGCTGCCAGGTGTGGCGGTGCCTGACTTGAGTTCCAGCACTGGAGACAGAGAGGCAAAGGCAGATCTCTGAATTCCAGGCCAGCCAGGGTCTTAAACAATACTTCGACATTGGCTGATGGAATTCTAGATGTCAGGAACAATTCTAAATTCTTGAATTGTGCAAGTTCACTTCACACAAGCCAATATCATGAAATGGAAGGTGTTTGTTTCATTTTAGAGGTGCAGAGAGATGAAGTAAAATCTGTCTCTCTGAGTGGATGTGGTCCCTGTTAGGACGCCCATGTCCCAGTGGCTGAGGACAGTGCTTACTGAACTCCATGGGCTATGAAAAGAGGAAACAGTGTCGGGAGGGGGAGGTGGCGGTGAGGTCTGGGAGGAGTTGAAAGGGGCATGGGGTGTGTTATACAATCAACATACACTGCATAGATGTATGAAATTCTCAAAAGAATGAGCAAAAAATATGGAAAAAAATTACCACTCTGTTAAGTGTAGGCAGAGGCTGCTGGGTGAGCAGGGGTGAGGAGGGAGCCAGAGAAGGGGCTTCCAAGTGTTCCACTGAGGCTCAGGCTGGATTGAGTGTGGAGAGAGAATGGCTTGCTTGGCAGCTGGAGCATCAGGGTGACAACTGTGACCACAGAAATAGATTAGCATCTTGGAGGTACTGACTGAGCTCTGACTCCGTGCCAGGCGCTGGGATGCAGAATAAGGCCAAGAGCCATGGCCACCTGACTCCTTGAGAACACTAGGCATGGACAGCCAGTAAGGAGGGATGGTTTCTCACACAATTTTTAATTTTTTTTTAAAAAAAGATTTATTATTCTTATGTGCACTGGTGTTTTGTCTGCATGTAAAGGTGCCAGATTCTCTGGAACTGGAATTACAGACGGGTGTGAGCTGCGATGTGAGTGCTGGGAATTGAATCCAGGTCCTCTGGAAAAGCAATCAGTGCTTTTTAGCTTCGGAGACATCTGTGCAGTCCTCACACACAGCGTTATAAGTAGAAGGTAGGTGGGGTAGCACATGGATGAGAGCGAGCTGACAGGTACACGGAGACAGAGGATGAGGGGCATGCGCTTGGAGGAGGCAGATGGTGAAGGACTGTAGGGGAGAGCAAGGAAAGGAGAGCTTGAGGGAAAGGTGCAGTCCGAGGGAGGGGTTCTGTGTTGGGGGAGGATCAGCAGGATAGGAACTAACGTGGCAGGGCTGGAGAAAGTCTCCAAGGGTTCAGTGTGCACAGGCAAAGGGAGTTCCCAGCTGGGTGTGGGAGGTACCGGGTGCTGTGCTCTGGGAAAGGAAGGAGACAGCCTGTAGTCTGAGGGGACTTGAGGAGAGGCTTCTGCTTTCTGTTTTAGGGAGGAGACCGAGGCAGATGCAAAGGCTGAGGTAGAGGGCCCTTGGAGGAAGAACAGAGTAATGACACAAAAGATGAACTCAGGTTAGGCCAATGCACTCCCATGGGGGAGGGGGAATAAAGCAGTGAGAGATTTGAACGAGCTTAGGGGAGGGGGAGGAGACAGAGAACTGAGGAGGAAATGAGCTTGGGATGGCTGGATGGGAAAGAGCGTTCGCGAGCTCGACTGAGGGACCCAGAGAGAGCAGAAGCCTGGGTAGTGGGCAAGGTGGGCCAGGTATGGGCAGTCAGCAAAAACAGCTTTCTGCAGGCTTCCTGGAGGCCGTTAATCCTGGGGACCAAGTCAGGAGTCCGGGAAAAGGGCCTGGAAGAGGTCTGCTGAGAGAATGGCAGAATTCACAGTGGGACCAGGGCTGAGGTGGACTCTGAAGACGCTGGTCAGAAGTGGGATTTCTGAGGGAGATCTTAGGAGTCGCCCCTAATGCGGGCACTCGGTGTGCTGAGGGAGCATGCCTCTGAAGGAGAGGAGGCACTGGCAGAGGAGTCAAGGCTGGTCTGGAACAGAACAACTGGGTTAAGGGGTGGGGCCTCTGGCAGGAGGAGGCAGAAGATTGAGCCGTCCAGGGTACCCTGTCCTTGTTACCCAGTTTCAAAGGGACTGTGCGCCTTTCATACATAACGAGGAAGCTCAGTAAGGGCTGGCGTAGGACTCAGCCAACAGTCACAAATCAGTGACTGCCAGCCAAGTAGGCAGAGACAGCTGGGGAAGCTTCCCACCAAGCCGTTGCACCCAAGGCCGAAGAGAAACACGGAGCAGATACAACCATATTGTGCTGCTTTTAATTACGAAAGATGTAAAATGATGCATTATAAAACTTGGAAGCTACTTTATACAAAGTCCGATCTTTCAATATTGCTTAATAAAAGGCCGGGAGTGAAGACACTGGCCGGACGTCTGATTAGCTGCTGGGATGGCTGGGAACCATCTGTGCACCAATCAGAAGAGCCCTGGAGAGTCCCAACAGGAAATGTCTTCAGATATGCGCAGGAGCACGAGTACACGGCCTCTCAGCCCAGATAATATACAGTAGACTTGGGGGAGAGGGAACAGACAGAGGAGAGCTGATCCTGACACCATCAGAGCATCTCTCCCCACACTCACATCCTAAACCCACGACCGACCGCTGCGCTGCTAGGGAAGGTACAGCTGGTGGGACAGAGAAGACACTGAAGAGAGGTCTGGGGACGCCTGTAGCTACTTCAATGCTGAGGCCTAAGACAGGTTTGTCACAAAGGCAGCATCGAGTGCAGGCTTACACGGCTGGGGCAGGGCAACATTGTCTCCTGGTGTACTCAACACCATCTAGACTGGTGGGCTCTCCAGTGGCTTAAAGCTACTCACATACAAAGATCAGGCTGATGGGCCTATAGAAGGATTTAATTCAGTGCTACATTGTTTTTTGTTTTTTTGGGTCCCCCCCCCACCCCCAGCCAGTGCTTGCCCATAGGTTGGAGAACGCCTCAGGGACAGGGCAATTTAGGGTACAGGGTCGTGAAATCTCCATGAAAGGACAGCAGCTGTCCAAGCAGAGATTCTCTTTCAGGGTTCTCCTCCTGACCCCTTCACCTCATACCTGGCTCCTCCCCTGTGTGCTGTGTGGGCGTCACCAACACGATGACCCCACAGATAAGGCTTGATGCAGGGACAGTATGCTGGGAACCCCTTTCTCTCAACTTTTACATCAGCATGATCTCTGCCTGATTGATGCTGAAGGCTGAGATCCAATTTTGGGGGCCTCTGGCCTGGGAGCCAGCTTCCGTGGGTATGCTGGGGTGCTGGACGGTGCGAGGAGAGCTTTCACTTTAAAGTCACCAAGCATGAGTTTCACTGGGAATAGGGCTTGCTAGCAGAGGCCAGTGGCATCGTCGGGGTCGAATCGGGTGAAGAGGATTTTAATTTGTTTTCCCAATTAAACAGCAGAGATTGAGGTAAATGGGAACACAGAATTCTTGGGTCCTCAGGGAAGGTGCAGCGTGGCTCCGTCGGGCTGTTTGAAGAACCATAAGGAAGGCCTAAGAAGAGACACGCAGCACGCTGTGGGGAGCTGGAGGAGCCAGCTTCCGGTCTGCAGGCTCCTCTTGCCTTAGGCACAGATGGGTCAGCTTCCTTCTACTTCATCTACTGGGTGGGAACAGCCACTAAGCCTCAGCTACACTCTCGCATCTCAGGAAGGGCAGCAGGCATCCAAGCAGGTATTCTCCTCCAGGGTGATCCTCCTCCCCACCCTGGCTCCTCCCCTCACGCTGGGTGACGTCATTTTCCCCATTCGGGGCTAGGAGGCAGGTAGTGGTAGAATCTGCTCAGATTACTGTGTAATAAGGTGTTAATGAATAACAAGGGTTAACCTCTCTACCTCTCTCTCTGTCTCTCTCTCTTTTTTTTTTTCCAGGCCTTATTTCTTAACCTCAAAGTTTTCATCTCTATTTTAAGCAATTTAGAAAAACCCATGGGTCTGAGTGGGAAGATTTACTGTGGGGGTCCAGTCTAGATGCCGGGTGTCCCCCACACATGGGGTTTGGTGTGATCAGCCATTCTGGATACACTCACTGGATGATTCTCACCTAGCTGCTGAGGGGCATACTCCCGAGGAGGAGGGGTACGGAGCCTAGCGACAGATCTGGTCACCTAGTGTTAACGCATACTCAAGTGAGTCTGAATCCAAGGCACCGGTGTGAGGAGGTTAAAGCTCTGAGCTAAGGCAGGGAATGAAGGCAGCTACAGGTTAGACTGTCCCACCACGAGGCAGTCATTCACTCATCCATGCCTGGGTGCCACGCGTTCAGGCATTTGGTGGGCACTAGGCGTCAATACAGAACAAGGCACAGTTCCTGCCCTCTGGGAGCTTACAGTCTAGTGGGAATTGCATTAAACTTGAGGTCTGCAGGGGAAGCTGGGGGGAAAGGGCAGTTCAACTGCCCTGTACTGACAGGAGTCCCAGCAGCTCCTTCCAGTGGGCTGGAGGGTGGCAGACCCAAGATGGAGGGCATCTTGTACAGGTGACACACCTGTAGCCGCCTCCCTCCCCTCCAGTCTCCTGGGAGCACTGTCCTCTTTAGGCTCATCCTGTTTCCAAGGACATTTTTTTTTTTTTTTTAGTGAGCAAATGAGTCTCCCTCTCCTCCTGTCTGTGAGGAAAAGGTGCGCATACAGGAAAGCAGCAGAAAAGAGATCACAAACTGGGAGGAAGCAAACTGCACTCAGTCTGCCTAACTTAAGCCTGCCCTGGAATGGGTGGTTAAGCTTCTTCATTTTAAGTAAGCCATCTGACAGATCAGTGGCTAGGCCCAGAGTACCCACCAGCTGGAGGGCTGCCTGGCTTTGGCGGTCAGATATAAAGGCATCATGGTGCTCTGGTACCATTGTGTGACACCGAGTAAGTGCCCCGGGCCTGTGACACTGAGTCAGCGCCCCGAGCCTGTGACCCCCTGACAGCCTCCTTTTTGTCCCATCTTCAGTGCAGATGGGGATCCGAGGTTTGGAGCACTGACATGTTACACAGCATTTTCGACGTTTACACACTGACTGGGTGGCCAATAAGAAGAATTAAGGGTGACACGGTGAGCTTCCTGGTCACCAGAAGCTCCAAAGCAGCTGGCCTGCAGCAGTACAACTGGTGCCACAGGACGGAGAGGGCAGCTGTGTCTAGAAAAGCCTCCCAGGCGGGCGGGTGGGCGGGCATCTGCGCTGGGACCTCAGTGGAGAGCCTGGGGCAGCATGGCTCCCTCTGCTATGACTACTGTCAGGGTGTTACTGGCTCCATTCTAGCTTATTCTGGCCATTTCAGTTCCCCAGTTCCACTGCATGTTGTTCATAGCCGGTCAGCTCGAAACGTCTCCTCCACAGAGGGGTCCAGCAGGCCCATGCTGGAGTCACTTAGCATGTTGAGTCCATCCAGGCTCAAGGGTTCTATCTGCAGCTCCTCTTCCAGTGGGAACGGAGTGTCCATGTCTAGGCTGACCTCAGGCATGCCCGACAGCCCCCCACTAAGGCCTTTGAACAGGTTGGTGCTTGCTTCTTCTGAAAGGAGCAGAGAGGAAATTTGGAGACAGGAGGACTGAGGCTTCTAAAGGGTGACAGTCCCCAACATGCCCAGACAGGACAGTGAGCACCCATGTACTGACTACTCCTAGGCCCATGGCTCTTGACCCAGGAATCAACTTTTTTTCTTAGACAGGGCCTCATTCTGTATGTAGCCTAGGCAGGCCTCAACCTCAAGCGACCCTACTATTTCAGCTTCCCAAGTGCTTGAATGACAGATGTGTACTGCCATGCCCAACTAAATCTTTGAAGTTTTGTAGGTCTCCCCCCTGATCCCCATAATGGTTTTTAATCACCTGAGACTAATACTTGCATCTTAAAAGTCAGGCCAAGGCGGGGGATTTCATTATCTAATGCTGCGTGATTTAACCTATTGCACAGAGGAGACGGCAAGGAAGCTGGGGTGGTGGGGCCCACACTCACCTGTCAGGATGGTGCTCGGGAAGCTCCCACAGCTGGAATATGGGTTTGGTCTCAAGTGGAATGAGTCCTGTGGTTCGCGGTGGCTCTGCGGCACCAAAGGCACCTGGAAGCATCAAAAGCCACACTGGGCAAGCAGCTCTGCTTCTGAGGTGTGTGAGCAAGTGCAGAATGTCCCCTACTGACCCACAGTCCCTTCTAGGATCCCAGAGGGCTCTGCTGTGTGCTCACACAGGCAGAACATTCCCTGGTATTCAGGTGGGTACGTGAGGACCACACTGGGTGACTTTTCTCTGCCTATACTCTGCCTGCTACACGACCCCAAGAGACACCAGTGGGCATAGTTTCAGACTCTGAGTCTCAGATATGCCCACATCCCAGCCTCAACAAGGCCTATGTGAGCCCCTCAGAGGTCCCTCTGTGGTTGAGGAGACAGTAGGCTCTTTGGCTTCTGGGGACAAGAGAGAGAGAAAACCTTCCCTTTCCTCTCATCAGCATCTCTCTAGGACAAAGTCTGTGAGGGCAGCTTACAGCTGGGGTCTGACTGAGGAATCTATGCTGAAACTAATTTTTAAATCCATTTTAAAAAATGTCTCCGGTACTTTTGAGGAGAAGCTGATCTTCACCTAGCTTGATAGGGCTATGTCTTTATGAACCAGTGAGGTAGGGCTGGGGGCGGGGGTAGGACGGGACTCAGCGCTAGAGTGCTTGTCTGGCATGTGTTAGACCCTGGGTCTGACGCTCAGCATCACAAAATGCAAAACAGTAACAGCAGCAAAGGTAGAGAAGTGAGGACTACCTGGTCTGGCCACAAGGAGCCCACTTGCAACAAAATCTTTATCTATTTTACTACTATTATGTTCTGGAGTTAGGCCCATCCTTCCTTCGCTTTTTAATTCATTCTAGAGCCTGACTATCCTAACCAAACACTAAAATCTCAAGGTGTAAAAACATAAAAGCAAAAGAAAGTGGCTGACTGAAAACACTCTGTGAAGGGAACTTCTCCCATCCTGGTCCCGGGCTCAGTTCTCCTAGAAAGCCATGGCCTGAACTGGGTACAGCACCACGCTTGCCGGCACAAGGCTACACTACTTTCTAACCCTTCTCCTGGGGCCAGGTGTGTCTCCTTGTCCTTCAGAGTCCCTGACATAGAGTGATTAGTTAGCTGCTATGGTCCCTGTGAATGGATGTGCACATGTATGTCAATGCTCGTGTGTGTGTGTGTGTGTGTGTGTGTGTGTGTAACTGTACTACATGTGCTCTAGAGGCCAGAAGGGAACTGTAGGTGTTATTCCTCAGATGCCATCCACCTTTTAAATTTAAGGCAGGGTCTCTCATTGGCCTGGAACTTTCCAGCTAGGCCTGGGTAGCTGGCCAGAAAGCCCTAGGGACTGTCTGCCCTTGGTGTTCCAGTGATAGGATTATGAGTGTGTACAACCATACCAGGAATTTCTTTATCTTTTGTTTTTAGAAGATTTATTTTTATGTGCGTGTTTGCCTACGTACATGTACTTATAACGTATGTGTATGCCTAGTGCCTGAGGAGCCAAAAGAGGGTGTCAGATCTCTGGAATGGGAGTTACGGGAGGTTGTAAGCTGTCATGTAGGTGCTGGGAACCAAAACTGGGTCCTTCGGAAGAGCAGCAAGTGCTCTTACCTGTTGAGTCATCTCCCTGTCACCCCTCCCCATTTCTGAAAGGGGTCTCACTATGCAGCCCTGGTTGGTCTGGAAGTTGTACCCAAACTGGACACAAACTCACAGAAATCTGTCTTTATGCCCCAAGTGCTGGGATTAAAGGTGTACACTACTGCATCTACATCTGGTGTCTTCTTCCTTTTTAAATGCAGGTTTGGGGGATGGAACTTAAGTCCTTGTGCTTTACTGTCTAGACTACCTTTCTAACTCTCTGACTAGAGTGCTATGAAAATCCACCACTCGCTGTTCAAACAGTCCCTCTGCTGAGACCTGACCCTGCACAAGGCATTAGCATAAGGCAGCTGTGTCAGCACTGATCGAGGGAAGATGCAAGGCTCTCCTGGCTGTGGAACACAAGTGAAACAAAGAAAGGGTGCCTGTGTGTGGTTGAGGGGGTCTACACTTAGGACAGCCTTGATGGTGCCTTTTATACATCAAGGAAATGGGACAGCAGCGATCACTTACCTGGTGAGGAAAGGCAGGGCTGGGCCTCATGGGCTGTTGGTCAAAGCCCACATCTGGGAAGAAGTTGGTCAGAGATGAGCCCTTTGGGAAATAAGGAGGTAACTATTTAGAGCTGGAGTTCAGACTGAAATAAGCCCCACCGCCCATGTCTCACAGAGACTTACCTGGGCTGTGAGGAGCTGGAAGTCTGACTGTGGCAGGGAGGGAGCTGTCTGGGGCTGCTGGGCTGGGGGCTCCTGGCCATGAGGCTGCTGGAGGAGTGGCTGAGGCAGCTCCTGGGGGGTGGGGTACGGGGGCGGTGGAGACACTTGGGCTTGAGCATCTGTGGGCAGGAAGGAAAGTGGGCTCTGCTCTGAGGTCACCATCTGTGAAACAAGGCACATGAGGGTCAGGAAGGTCAGGTGAGAGGAGGAGCGGGGCTCTCCCTGAGCCGGTGAGAAGATGCTGAGAAGATGCTGAGAAGCCCTGCGTGGCACGTCTCCACTCCACGCCCTGGAAAGCAATTTCTATCAGCAGTATTTCTACTGTTGAATCAAACAAGAATGCGGCCAACTTCCTCTGCGTTCGTTCTCAGTGCAGATAATGTTTTGTTCCTAAAGCCACGACTGCTGGTGAGAGATAGAAGACTGGAAAACACAACCACTCTAAACTCCACTAAAACAAGACACTAACACACAACAGTGGACACTACCAAGCCAAACCACAATCATGAACAACACAAGTGTGAGGACACCACGGGAGAAAAGACATTCGTAAAACAGCAGAAGCAGAGAAGGCCAGGCGGCCAGTCATCAACAAGGACAGCCAGGAGTCACCTAGTAACCTGAGTCCCTGCCTAACTCCAGGTGTAGAGGACAGGACCAGGATGAGCAAGGGTTGAAATTAACCCCTGAGGGTCTGGTCAGAGTTTCTGTGAGGGTGACTAGCCTCCCTCCTTGATGCTGGCCAGGAGAGTGGAGGCAAGGCCTCTGCATGCTGCAAGGTGAGCTATTTACCTCCAACTTGGCTCCCAGAAACTGGGATCCAGACACATGGCCAAGTCTCAAACGAGTATTGGTCAGAGACTCGGACCCAGGCTGAGACTTCTCTAAACAAAAGGACTAGAACCTCTGACAGAAGCTTCTATGGAAATGAGAGAGACAATTCTGTCTTGAGCTCAGACTCCAGCAAACTCCTGCTCTCGGAGTTGCAGAGTACTGGGCACGGCCAGCAGAGCCCAGAAAGGCACAGCCTGACACCTGGGAAGGAAGAAGTGAGGAAATCCGTTTATACTGTAACTGAAATAACATTCAGGCTTTTAAAAAGAATGTTTATCACAGCAAATAACAGGTGAATCTCTGGGTTCAAGGGTAGCCTGGTCTACTGAATAAGTTCCAGGACAGCCAGAACTACACAGAGAAACCCTGTCTTAAAAAACTCAAAACAGGAACTGGATAGCTCTGTGGTTAAGAGCACTGGCTGCTGTTCCAGAGGTCCTGAGTTCAATTCCCACAAACCACATGGTGGCTCACAACCATCTGTAATGGGATCTTCTGGTGTATCTGAAGACAGTGACAGTATACGCATATACACTCATAACATGAATCCATCTTTAAAAACAACAACAACAAAGAAAGGAAGGAGGGAGGGAGGGAGGGAGGGAGGGAGGGAGGGAGGGAGGGAAGAAAAAATGGAAAAAGTCTATAAAAGTGCAAAAAAAAGTTGGAAAACAACCTCTAAAAAACCTCAGGGCCAGATGATGTTTTACCCATAGACTACGTATAAGACTACAAAAATGAATATTAAAGAAACAAGAAAGAACTTTTGAAAAATATACAAAAATCTTCCAGAAAGAAAAAAGAGGGTCCAGCAAGATGGCTCAGCAGGTAAAGGAGCCTGTCACCAAGCCTGACGACCCTAGAGCGACTGCCCAGAACCACATGATCAAGGGAGAGAACTGACTCCCAAAAGTTGTCCTCTGATCTGTGTGTGCACCAGGTGCCGCACATCAGACAGACAAACAGACAAAGGAGAAAGGAGCGGACGTGGCAAGAGCAGCGACAAGAGCACGGGAGGAAAGCTTCATGATGGTCAACATTTGAACAACAGGATTTCCAGAGAGAACAGAGGAAAGTCAAGAGAAATGTCACTGGAGAAATAATTAAAATTCCCAGAAATGATGGACATCAGCTTCCAGACACAAGAAACCCTCCAGACTCATTCCACGGCACATGGTCTCGAAATTTCACATGCTGGAGATGACAACGAAGACGAGAGGACATCCAGAAGCCTCCAGAGAGTGAGGGGTGTCACTGAGCGGGAGGTCAGCTGTCAGTGCGTGACCGGAAATGCCGCAGCAGAATCCTCTCTCTAGCTCAGCTAGTTACTAAATGGAAGGTAGAGTGAAATCAGTTTACAGTCATGCAAAGGCACCTGCACTTCCCCAAGGCTTACAGAGGATCTGTTTCAAATGGGTTAAGCTTGCTCCAATGCCAAGAGTTTGGGCCTGAACTAGCAATGCCCAGCTAGAGAGCCAGGCCAACAGCGAGGAGCAGGACGGTAACATCTGGAGCAAACCAAATGCTCACTGTCATTTCCTTGTGTGCTGTGGGGTCAAGTGTCCGACCACATCATGGCAGCCACGGGAACACAAACACCACATAGTGTTCTCACTGAAACGATGATAAATGAGCAGAGTGAGGAAGGTGTGTGAGAGAGAGGGGCCTGAAAGGAAACTGAAGCCCAAGCCTGGATGGCGGGATGTCATTACCCAATGTGGAACAGCAAAAAATCCCGAACAAAATAAGCATGGAATGAGATGTTTATAGCAAAGAGATTAGCTAAATGGTTGGAAACAGCCAACTCCAGGCAGTGAAAAACGTGGTTAATGGGTTAGGGGAGACAACAATTATTTCAAAACATGCCCTTCAGAACCATTTGCCTTTTGAGACTGTGTGCATGAGTAAGACAGTTTCTAAACCTAAACATTAAACAAATAAGAATAACATTAGAGTCAATGTTCTCTACCTTTAAAGTGTATTTAGAAAGCAAGAATACTTTTGTAGTTCATAAAATAGTCTTACAAAGAGAAGCTAAAACGAATCTAATAATTTTTAAAAGTAAAAAAATTTTTAAAAAATTATCAGATAGCCGGGCGGTGGTGGCGCACGCCTTTAATCCCAGCACTTGGGAGGCAGAGGCAAGCGGATTTCTGAGTTCAAGGCCAGCCTGGTGTACAGAGTGAGTTCCAGGACAGCCAGAACTACACAGAGAAACCCTGTCTCGAAAAACCAAAAAAAAACAAACAAAAAAAAAATTATCAGATAGCCTCTCATCTTCTCCAGAAGAAATTGCTCAAACCCCATGCCCAGTAGCTATAGAGTGACTACTAACCGGATAGAGTGACTACTACCCGGATAGAGTGACTACTACCCGGATAGAGTGACTACTAACCAGATAGAGTGACTACTAACCAGATCATCTAAACTTCTTCCCTTGTGTTCTACCAACTCCTCCTGGTAAAGCATTACTCATTGCACGAAGCAGGGAGGAGTTAATGATTTTACAATGTATCTAGGGTGTGGCAAATGGGTCAAACATGTATTTACCAGTGATTATGGTAAGAAGACCCACCCTAAGAGTTTAGAATAAAAACAAAGCCAGCTAGCCCAATGTCACACCTCCACGTCCATAATCGGCTGGGGCTTCCAAATACCCCTCTTCTCAACTAAGTGACTCCTTCTGGAGAGCTGTCACTCCATTGTCACTCCCATTATAGCTAGAGTTTTATATATATAACAAGAGTGTTCTTTCTCAAGCATCTAGTGGATAAAGGGAAAAGGTTAATCCACTATTGAAGTGTCAGGTTACCAAGTGTTTTTTTTTTTTTGGGGGGGGGGTTTCTCTATGATCTGCTGTAGTTATTAGGTCAATAACTGATTTTTAAATACAATTTGCAATTTTAACCTGAACTGCCTTGCATTCTCCATACCCTAGCCCTTTCTCCAGCCCCAACTTTATGAGTTAATGACTACAAATTGTTTAATATTTACTTCAGGCAATAAGCATCCCAAACCTGCTATTACAAAATCATAAATGCATTCAGACACATGCACCCTCCCCCTTATCCTGGAAAAAAAAGACGAGCGTGCACTTGCAAGGGAGTGCATCGCAGGCATGCGCAGTGCTGCAACGCCAGACCCCATCCAAACCAAAACCGGCCCAGAGGAGCTAGGCCATCGACGACTGCTCAGCCTGTTGGAGGTAGGTGCTGCACCAGTCTTTCTCACCTGGGAGGCTGGATATGGGTTCAGTGGGCTGGTTGCAGACAGCTGTCTGTTGAAACCTTGATGTGCTTCAGGGCCAGGAGAGAGTGTGAGAGGGCTGACCGGTGGCTGCCTGCGCCGAGAGGGGCCACTCAGGTTTGTGGTAGAAAGAGACGGGTTGCTAAGGGAGAAGAGACGAAGCGAGGGGTGGAGAGCAGAGGCGTTGGCCACAGCCGGCTGTGGGTGGCTATTGAGGGATGAGGAAAGTGTCATCTTATTGAGTGTGGCTTGGATGGAGGGGTTACTTCGAGAACTCTGGAGACCTGAAAGAGAACGAGTTCACAAAGTTCTTTTCATGATTTTGGATCAAAGCTTTGTTTTCCAAAGAGTAAAGCAAAGTTCCTACTGGCTATGCGGTGACTCTCTGTGTGAAGGAGTTTCTGGGCAGCTCTCCTACTGGAAAAGACTCATATGTACAAGGAAAGGAAACACCATACTTAGAGAGCTGTGCCAAGCATCCAGCTTGAGTGAGAAGAGAATCACTGTGCCCAAAGAGGAAGAAGATTGAGAAAACCACCTCTGGAGAAGCTCAAGCAGGAGGCTAGAGGTGAGCTCAGGCTACAGAGGAGCCTCAGGCTAGACGGCAGCCAACTTAGAGCCTCTACGACCATCTGCCCTCAGATGGCCTGGATCCTCTATGAACACTGGAGAACACACTTCCCCTAGACCTCTCAGCCTTAAAATCCACTCTTTGATTGTGGCTTCCTTATGAGCTGTCTGTTAAAAAAGTGTTTCCCAACTCAGGGGAAAGGACATTCCTGCTAGTCACTTGTTTCTCTGAGGGGAAGGGGAGTGAATCTTAGTATGAGCAAGACCGTCTGGGGATGGTGCCTCCATAGTACAGACAGCTAAGAGAGGAGCTCCAGGGAGTTAGAGACCCTATCCTGTGCCCTACTGGTTCCTCAGCATGTGGCTCAGGCCACCCGTGAACAGAACCACGTGGTGAACAAGAAAGCTGCTGCTGCTGCATATACTGTGACAAGCCACACGCACGGTTAGCTCAGCCCACTGCTCTCGTGCTAAAAGTTGGGAAACAGTAATGTGTGTTTGTGTTGATTTAAAAAAAAATTGCTTGTGGAGGTCAGGATACACAGGTCAGTGGTAGAGCACTTGCTTAAAATTCCTGAGAACCTGCCTCAATCTCTTGAACCATGAACAAAACAGAAGCAACAACAGCAGCAGCCTATGAAAAGGTGAGACCCCAGTAGCCCAAACAGTAAGGAGAGCTAGAGATCTGAATTCAATTAAAAAAGAAGTCTCATTCAGAAAGAAAGCCTAAATATATTTCAAAAGCATATACCAGGCTTAAAAAAAAAAAAAGAAAAAGAAAAGAGTAGAAATGTAACTTAGGCTGGCCTAAAATTTGTATAGATCTGCCTTAGCTTTTTATATTTTTATGATATATACGTATTTTTATTTTATGTGTATGAGTGCTTGCCTACATGTAAGTATGGTAAGTACCATGCACATGCCTGGTGTTGGCGGAAGCCAAAAGAGGGCATCAGATCCCCAGGAACTGAAGTTACAGGTGAAAGTGAGCCATCATGTAGGTGCTGGGACCTGAACCTGGGTCCTCTACAAGGAGTAGCAAGTGTTCTTAATCACTGAGCCATCTCTGTCGCCTCTGTACCATACATTTTGTTTGTTTGTTTTTTTGAGACAGGGTTTCTCTGTGGAGCCCTGGCTGTCCTGGAACTCACTCTGTAGACCAGGCTGGCCTCGAACTCAGAAATCCGCCTGCCTCTGCCTCCCAAGTGCTGGGATTAAAGGCGTGCGCCACCACCGCCCGGCTGTACCATACATTTTTAAGTGGAGACACTATAAAGCTAGATGGTGTTCTGCATTAACATGATGTGTGTGGAAGAGGGTGACAGTCAATGAATGAAAGCCTACAGTGCCAGCTTTTTCAAGATCCAAGGGAGCCATGGGCGACAGTGATTTGTCTCAGTGTCGCTGGGCATCATGGCTCACTGAGAATTCATCTAAAAGGGGAATTCTGAGTTTACAACTCTTAATGAGTTTGAGTTTCTGTTGTGAAATAAATCAAAGAAACTCAGAGTTACGAGACCAGTGTCTTCTTAAAGTGCAACCCAGAACCCTCAGAACACTCTGAAATACCTTGAATCAAAGACAGTGCCATGTGGCTTCAGAACTCACTCTTGACAGTGAGTTTGCACATACATGACTTGATTTCTAAAATATCAAAATTCACCTTAAGAGGAACACTACAGGATAGTTTATTATTAAATGGCACCTCCTTCAAAGAAAAAGCCCTTCTAAAATAAAAATAAGAGTAGTCTCTGCAACCAGCTATTCATGGCTGAATCCACACTGCTCAGTAGGAACCCACAGCACCACTGCAGCCGTGGCAGGGAACCCTATGGGGCCATTCCCAGGTGGGCAGGCTCTGTTCTGCCTGGTGAGTCTCACTGAGCCCAGAGTGGAAACCAACAACCACTTCCTCCACCTACATCTGACCACTGAGGAGCCCTTCCAATGGAACTTTCCTCAGCACCATCTCTAGCAGACACCATGAACGGGGGTGGATGGAGGACAGGGTACCACCTGCTCTGGGTGCTGACAAGTAATATGACTACAGCCAGTACCACGTCCTTAAGCACTTCCAAACACTTGAAGATTTTTGAACTGTTGTAGATTTCTACTTAACCTACATATGTTAAGTGTAAATATTTTCATCATGCCCACTGTAAATTTTCTAAAATTTAAGAAACTGTCCTTTTGAAATCCAGTGGGGATCTGGGGGGAGCTAAGGGAATGATTAAATAAGAGATCACCATATGCTGATAAAGACGGCTAATGTTCGCTAATGTTCAGTTGCCTGAGATGGCACCTATTTCTCGACTCCCAAACATTCTTCCCCAAGTTCTCTGCAAACATGTGAAGACAGTGAAGAAGGAGGTGCAGCAGAACTGAGCAGAACTCATCAAACAAGCAGAAATGGGATTCCCCAGAGCAGAAGCCAGCCAGTACAAGGACACCGTAATATGTCACTAAGATGTAGTGGCTCTCATTTAGTGGCGCACCAAACACACACAGCAGGGGACACAGCCAAGGCCCTTTACTTACCAGAAGAGTTTCTTATCCCCAGGTGAGTCATAGCAGCTGGAAGGTTGCCCACACTGTTCCCCATACTCATGCTACCAAAGAGGTGGTCGCTGGTGTCCAGGGAGGCTGGCAGGGGTGCTGAGTAGTGGAGGTTGGTTAGATCTGGTAACGACCCTCCAGTGTTCAGGGTCCCCAGGAACGGTGAGAGGCCTGTGTTTTGGCCATTATGTGGAAAAGCACTGAAAGAAGAGAAAGAGGATTACTTCTACAAGGCTGTGGGGAAATGGGATGCAAATGATGCTTCTTCCTTGTTGATGACTGAAGACTCATGTAGGCTCTGCTTCTCGGGAGAACGCAGTCTGTCAGCTTCCCTTCTCTGGAATGCAATGTCCTTACATGTTAAATGAGACAGATTGCTTTCAAACTGTAAGTCACTGTATAAAATGTAAACTGTTACATCATATTTAGAGTTCTTTTTGCTAGCTTTTCAAATTATTTTTGCTACTAAAACCACATACACAAAAGAATCTTTCAGCAACTAGATACCTTCCAAGATCTATTGTTTCAATTAAATTTTCAAAAACTTTAAAAACATAATTTGGGGGTTGGGGGATTTAGCTCAGTGGTAGAGCGCTTGCCTAGCAAGCGGAAGGCCCTGGGTTCGGTCCTCAGCTCTGGGGGGAAAAAAAAGAGATAATTCTAAAAACATAATTTGGGGCTGGAGAAATGGCTCAATGGTTAAGAGCACTGACTGCTCTTCCAGAGGTCCTGACTTCAATTCCCAGCAACCACATGGTGGCTCACAACCATCTGTAATGGGATCTGATGCGTCTGAAGAAAGCGACAGTGCATTCATATACATAAAATAAATAAATCTTTTTTTAAAACCATAACAATTTTTACTTATTAAAGATTTATTTTTATTTGTTTATATGTAATGTGGCATGTGTGTGTGTGTGTGCGTGTGTGTGTACATCTGACTGCAGGTGGCCTTGGAGGGCAGATGAGAGTTGTGCTGGATAGAAGCTAAAGTTCTCTGAAAGGTAAGGACTTCAGCTGATAAAATGTTTCCGAAAGATCCGGCATACTCTAGGCAAGCCTGTAGGGCATTTTCTTAATTAATTATTGATGGAGGGGGTCCCAGCTCATTATGATGGGGTTACCCCGGGGCTGGTGGTCCTAAGTTCTATAAGAAAGTAGTCTTAGCCAGCCATGGGAGCCAGCCAGTAAGCAACACGCCTCTATGGCCTCTGCATCAGCTCCTGCTCCCAGTTCATGTCCTATGTGAGTTTCCATCCTCACTGCCTTCGATAATAAACTGTTACATGAAACTGTGAACACAAAAAGACCCTTTCCTCCCCAGGTTGATTCTGGTCATGGTGTTTCATCACAGCAATAGTAACCCTAACTAAGAAAGGGTACTGGACTCCCGGAGCTGGAGGTCCAAGTGGTTGTAGATCACATATTGGTATCTCTGTAAGTGCAAACAGCAAGGTCTCTTTCTCACTGAGCCACCCCTCCAGGCAAGTTTCCATAATCTTGAAAATAAGGAAGACATATTGCCATTCATTGATTAAAACCACTGACTGGTCATTGTGTGCCAGGTACAAGGGCAGGCTCAGGAAGTACACTGATGAACAAGTACGGTTGGGTCTGTCCTTGATGTCTGCACACCTAGGGCAAGAATGCAAACTGCAAATGGAAGTTTGCCATGGACCACCCCAGTTGGGTATGAGAGTTGCATCTCTTTTAGTCTATGTGAGTTGGAGGAGGGGGTGCACACATGCAGGGGTCATGGGAGGATGTCGGGGGTCCTGTTACTCTCTACTTTATTCCCTTGACACAGGGTCTCACTGGACCTGGAACTAGACTGGAAGCAGCCAGCCCCAGTAACCTTCCTGTCTCCACTCCCTACAGCAATAGAGTTATAGCCATGTGTGCAGCCATACCCAGCTTTTCTCAAAGGTGCTGGGAATTTAAACCCAGGTTCTCAAGCTTTCACAGCGAAAGCTCTGAGCCCTTGCCCAGCTCCTGCTGTAATCTCCCAAAGTCATAAAGCAAAGGAATAAACTTTGTGTCGTGACAAAGCATGCCTTTATTTATAATAGACTGAATTAAAATGTAGACATCCCAGTATTCCTGGGGCCTTGTATTAGCATACATTGGGACTGGCAGGCCAATCCTTAGTCCATATTTCCTTCTAATACCCAGTCCTGTTCTGCACTGAAAGGCAGGTATGTGGCTGTCACATATACAGTGTACTGTGGGTCCCTGCAGTTCCTTGGACTCAGGCAGCTTGGGAGTGGGCCCTCTCAAGGACAATGCTTCTTATTACTCTTATGAAGGAATCATGTTCTTAGAGTCCAGAGAAGGAGCAACAGAATGATCAAGCAGGCAACTGTAATATGGCAGGGAGCATGCTGTGCTAGAAGTTGCTAGGGTACAACCAAGAGGTACAAGGAACACTAAGCACAGAGCAAGAGATGCCAAACACAGGAAGAATCGTGTGGAGGAAGGCTTCGCTAGGGACATGACATGGTGCTAGCAGAACCTCAAGATGCCTGGTGTGGCTGAGGCAGTGCAGGTGGTGCAGGTGGTGAGAGGTGAAGAGGGGGAGGCAGATGTGGAGGAAACAGAGAAGATGTTCTCGAGAAGAGTAAGTCTTGGACTACAGGAGAGAGGGGGTAAGTGTGAGCTAGAGGTGCTACTGTGGTCACCCGTGAGAGACGGCTTAAGGGAGCAGACGGGGGCAGCAGGCCAGGTCAGAAGGCTCTTGCAGTGCCCCGGCCCAATCCACGACAGAGCAGTGAGATGACGAAAGAACAGCTGAAGAGAACCACAAGCCAGAGAAGGGAGAAGGATTGAGTCACTCAACACAGCACATCTTGAGTGACCAGGAACAACTGTTGGCATCAGGGCCTATAGGAGACTCCAACAAGGCAGGAGACAGCCATAGTGAGTGCGACTCGTGAACTGACTGGCTTACTCCTGCAACAACAGAGCCTGATGGGGGGAGGCTTCCGGGAGGCCACTGGAAACTCAGTCAGAAAGCCAAGGAATTCAAGTGAGGTAGGCAGGAAAACCATTTTAGGTGGAAGTCAAAGCAGGGGCAAAGGGAGGCAGGAAGCACATGGTATGTCTAGGCACTGTGATGACTGATAACCACTGAAGGTTAGGGTTGGGAGGGTGGGGACTACTGGAGATGGAGCCGAGGAAACAGACACAGAACACCTGAGGCTGAGAACAGAGGACAGAGGGCTGAGAACAAAGACAGCAGGGGAAAGCTAAGAACAGAAGATACACGATTTCCTTAGGATGGTATGGTGGTCAGACCTGAGGGGCAAGGAGCAGAGCCTTGAGGCAAAGTGGCAAACTGGAGAGTGCAGTGATGTGGGAGCACAAGGACGGGGCAGTGGGGATGGATGCTGGGATATGTGTGGCAGGACTTGGGAGTGATCCTGGCTCCTGGCCTGGGAAAGCCACTCACTAGAGCCCATGACAGACTAGGGGAGGGTCATGGAGATGGGTAAGAACATAACTCTTGTCTATGTCCTTAGCTTGGCTGCAGTCTGACATACAGCTGGGATGTCTCTCACTGAGGGAAGCACTGGAGGAGGTGACTCACAGTCTGGAGGACACTTAAACTGAAACAGTGGAAGCAGAAGCTGGGTTACTTTCAAAAAGTGGCTAGCTAGAGAGAGAGCTCAGGAGCTAAGAGAACTGGTTGCCCAGAAGACCCAGGTTCACCAGCATCCATGGTGGCTCAGAACCATCTGTGACTCTAGTTCCAGAATGTATGATACTCTCTTTTGGCCTACAACACATGACATACACATGGTACACAGACATACATGCAGGCAAAACACCCTTACACATAAGTTTTACATATACTTGTGGCTGAGAATTCTGGGAACCAGAGGGAATACTAGGTAGTGGAGAGAGGTCTCAGAAAAGCCAGTGCAGTGGAAGGGCCAGGAAAGGGAAGCAACCCACCTTGATCAGCAAGGTGCCTTCACACCTGGTAGTAGAGGAGGGTGGGGAGAGGAGTGTGCTTTGTAACAGCCTCTTCTCCATGTAGAAGGACCAGAGTGAGGCTTAACTGGAGGCTGGGAGAACCTGGTAGTAATGGGATCGTGTGCGCGAGTGAGGAGAAAAAGCTGTAGAAACATGCATGTAAACCTTATCTTTCAGATGGCTGGACTCTATCTTTCAGAACTAGCTATAAAGTCAAAGTTCAAGCACTAGAAAACAGGGACAGTGGGGAGCTCATTGCAAGAGCAGGTGAGCCTCCTGTGTCTGCAGGTAGGAATGAAGGCTGGGACAGGAGCAATGGCTGACTGTGAAGACTGTGATGTGACCAATGTGAACCTGGTCATTAGTGACATCAAAACGATTCTGGGGTTGAGATAAATACAATCGGTCACTTCTTGGATGTTGCTATGATGGCTCCAGTCCCTGCTAGATCTGACGTAAGTAAGCAATGTTTTTCATGGCTCAAGTCCTTCTAGTGAATCAAGTCTCAGTGTGCTCCAACTACACAGCTTCCATACGTTCATCAGGGTCTTTGCACTTGCTGTTCTCTCTGCCTGGATCCCTCACCTCCCTTCCTTAGGCTGGATTCTGTCACCGTTACCCTATTGGATGGCTTTCACCAGCATCTATTCCCCTACTACTCATCCATGTCTTCCGTGGCTCTGCCTCCTTTTCCCTCTCTGTTTCACCAAGAACACTGGCACTTTGCAAGCAGGGACTGACCTGTTCTGTTTATTGCTGGATCTGATCCTTAAAATCAGGAGTCAATACCCATCTGTATGAACTGATGGAACGCTATTGTTAAAAGCAGAAGGGCAACCCTTTAACCTAGCAGGTGCTAGCCCCAGAGCTCCCCAGGGTTAGCAGATTGCAGCCCCAGTTCTTTGATATAGGGTATCAGAGCCTTGAGTGTTGGTTTTAATTAATTAATTAGTTAATTGATCAATTAACTGAATGTATGTGTAGGTGCATGTATAGAGGCTAGAGACCATCCTTCTAGATGTTTCACAGGCTCCCCTAACAGCAGCTCGTTGGGGTCCTCAACTGAGTCCACCATTCCGGCAGCCTCTGGTGTGTCAACACACAGGCCTCACAATCCCTTTGCTTCTTTATTCTCTCTTAGTTCATCTTTCTCACAAACACTTTAGATCTGTTTATATTACAGGTATTTTTATACTGTATGTGTTTTTATCATCCAAAATCTTTTAGGAAGTAAATGTGTATGTTATAAAATCCATTTATTAAGCTGGGTGTGGTGGCACACACCTTTAATCTCAGCACTTGGGAGGCAGGTACTGGATGATATCAGTGAGTTCAAGAACAGCTTAGTCTACATAGTTAAGTTTAGGTTAGTCAGGGTTACATAATAGACTCTTGCCACAAAACAAAACAAAATTAATTAATGCATAGTGCCATAGACTCATTTTAAATTGCAAATCTTTCTGTTCATCATTTTTAAAAAATTGTAGTAAAATATCAAATTTACAGACTATCAAATTTACTGCTTTGACTATTTTTGCATGCATAGCTCAGAGGCATTAAGTATATCCACAAAAATTTAAAAATCAACTTCTATGTAGACAATCAAATTAGCTGATGTTTTCCTTTCCTGTCAATGGATGCCGTGGCCTGCCACAGGCTGTGGCTGATACACACACACTTCTGCTTCTTCCAGGCAGGTTCTGTGTGCCCAGAGTCTGTTGGGGTACTCTCAAACACATCCAGGGTGATTTTACTGGCTTTTGTCAGCTGTATAACTGTCTCAAATACATGAAATATGAGTACCAAAGAGAACAGATGTTTTATGCAAATTCAGATGACTTGGGCTTGTGAGCATCGAGTTCCAGTTCTCAGCCCTGTGACAGACCAGGAAGACTAGAAAACCTGCAGCAGGAGGATGACTTACTTGCCACCTCCAACATCACAGGATCGAGGGCGCCCGGACAGGGATTGCATCTGGGAAGAGACAAAAAAAGCTGGGCTTACTCAGTGCACAGGCAAATTCAAATGTTTGGAAAGTGGGGATCTGGGCACCCTAGTTAGAGGCCGAGGCCGACAGAGCGAGTCAAGGGCATCTGCACAGAGCAGCCACTTAAGTTCCACCCCACTGTGAGGGATCTTAAAGTTCTTAAATTTCCATTCAAAAGAAGTATAACACTGACACATTTCCTTAACGTGATTCCTTACTCACTTATCTTCTAGTTAAATGTTACTTTCTTCAAAAAGGCAAATGTTTCACATATTCAGATTTTAAATAATTTTTTTTCAATTAGCAAGACAGAAAAAGGAGGAAAGAGAAAAGAAAAACAGGGCAATGGGAGAGGGAGGAGGGAAGGGAAAAGGACAATGGCACTAGAACAAGCATTAGCCGGGACAGGGATGCACACTGCACAGTCACAGGACCAAGGAAGACGGCTGTCTGTCTGAGACAGCAGCTCCTGGTATTTGTGAGCACACACTTGCACACCGTTATCTGTCTCTTTTTAGGCCCCTAAAGTTAAAACATCAACTACATATCCTGCTTTTATAAAAAGCTTTCAAGCCGGGCGGTGGTGGCGCACGCCTTTAATCCCAGCTCTTGGGATTTCTGACTTCGAGGCCAGCCTGGTCTACCGAGTGAGTTCCAGGACAGCCAGGGCTACACAGAGAAACCCTGTCTCGAAAAACCAAAAAAAAAAAAAAAAAAGCTTTCAAGACCACACTGAAGCTAGCAGAGACTTCCGGTGGGTTTGATGGAGGAAAGGAGCAGAACCAATGGGATCCTGATGGGGGTGTGGGTGGGGAAGCAGGACCAATGGGATCCGTGATTGGGGTGGAAAGCGAGGAAGCAGGACCAATGGGATGCTGATTGGGGGTGGGGGTGGGGGGCACAGTTAAGCACAGAGACCAAATAGCTAACTGTCATCTGGGCATCACTAGGGGCGGGAAGGAGGACTTTTCTCACAAGACTGCTCTCTACAGAAAGAGGCCAAGCTAAGCCGAGGGACCTCCCTCTCCGCAGTGCAGTGGGTGAGGTTTACAAAGGGACGGGGCGGGAGGCCAGTGACAAGGATTTCAGATGCTAACATTCAAAGCTCAGAGAAATCGTAGTAAACAGATGACTCACTGCTGCCTCTCAGAGAGTCAAAGACCTTTGATTTCAGAAAAGATCATCTGGCAAGACAGCGATTCTCAACCGGAGCTGGAGATGGCTCCAAAGCGGACATCGGCCCTTTCCTGCCCAGGTCTCCAACAGTAGCTTAACAGCTTTCTTTTGAGAACCAGCAAGGTCACAGGAAAGCAAGGAAGCCGCAGGGTCACTGCACTAATCACCGGTATAGATGATGATCCACTGGGGACAGCACTCCCCACTGTCTTCCCAGTATCAGCGTCCAGACAAACCCTCTTTTCCTTTTCCCCAGTTCTGGTGTCTACCTCTGCAGGGCGGGCTGCCAGGACAGACAAGCATGACCCACCGAAGACCGCTCACCTACCTCCTTGGTCTCCCACAGTTGTTTAGGCAGTGGCTTCGGGACATTTAACAGGTTCTCTTCCTTCAGTGGACCCGGGAAGGCTGCTACTAAAAGGAAGAACAAAAACATTTATTAAGTTAGAAAAGAAGGCAGCCACTGGCTTTTGGCTAAATAAATTAGCTTTGTTTAAAACTGCTGGGGGTGGGGAGTGGGATGGGGTGGTTGCAAACCTTTAATCCCACACCAGGGAGGCAGGGACAGAGGCAGATGGATCTCTGTGAATTTGAGGCCAGTCTATTCTACATAGGACGTTCTAGGACAGTTAGAGCTACATAAAGAGACCCTGTCTCAAAAGAAAAGAAAAAACATTTTTAAATGGCTCTTAGCACTTAGCGTTGGCTATCCTGGAACTGCCTTGTAGCTCAGGCTGGCTTCAGGCTAGCCTCAGACTCTCAGCTATTCTCTCAGGTTGTGGGATTATAGGCATGTGCCACGCTGACTAGTGAACATGATTTCTTTAGCAAAGACTATTTTAACACACTTTTTTCTTTAATTATTGTATTATTTTGTGTGCATGGGCAGTTTGCCTATGTATGTCTGTGTATATGAACGCTGGTGTCTATGGAGGCCAGAAGAGGGCATCAGATCTCTCTGAACTAGTTAGAGACAGTTGTGAGCCACCATGTGCCTGTTAGGAATTGAACCCAGGTCCTTTGGAAGAGCTGCCAGTGCTCTTACCCATTGAGCCATCTCTCTAGCCCTTTGTGTGTCAATGTAGGGGTTGAAGGAACAGTTAAGAAATAGATTCAAATTTGAGGAAATCTATAAACTAGCCAGGGGACAAAGCCAGCACATCTATGACTCAACACTGAAGGAAGCCCAGGAGAGACATACATCCTTGCTTCAGAGCAGAAGAACAGCGAGGCTTTGGAGCTGGATGCCCTGGGCTCCCTTTAGATACAGCAAAGGACATTCAAGCACAAGAGTGAGGAAAAAATAAAAGGCCTAGAGAAGAAACGGCAGCAAGCACCAACCAGCGTGCTCTTGCTATCTGACCGTGGGTTAGGTAAAGAAGAGTAGTAGGAAATAAAATGCACAAGTCTGAGAACTGGCCAGGGCTCTGCAGGTGTGGGAAAAGGGGATATGACGAAACACACACTAATCAAGATGACATTAAGAAGGTAACAAATGAAGATGAGGTGGCCTGGGTAGATGGCTCAGTGGATAGAGAACTTGCCCTGTAAGAGTGAGGACCAGAGTTTGATCCTCAGAACCCATGGAAAAGCCAGGTAGGCATGGCAGGTGCCTGTAATCCCAGACACCAGGGGCAGAGACAGGGGCTCCCCAGAGCAAGCTAGCTACCCTAGTTTAAACAGGCAAGTGCTGGATTTAGTAGGACTTTGTGTACCTCAATAAATAAAGTGGAGAGTAATCAGAGAGGACACCCAACTTTGGGCTTCCACATAAATGGTGCACAGTGCAGGTGCCCCTCCCCCATGTCCACATATCTCCACATACGTGCGTGCATGCGTGTGTGTGGTTAGAAATAAAGGACTGATAACCCACCAGGTTTGGCTGAGAAGCTGATGGGGGCTCTCCTGGCTCTACAGCATGGGCCTGTTCCTTGACTGTGTGCTTTAGTGCTCTCAGACATACTGACGAGAGCAAGAAGGCTGAGCCACAAATCAAGAAAGGCTTCTTGTCCTCAGACACAGACCAGAGGTCAAAGGCTAGTTCTGAGGAACAATGTGATCTGATGTCAAGAAGATATTCCACAGCAGACCCTGGAGACAGCTCAGCATGAAGGAGGCTGCAGAGTTCTCGGGACTGCAGGGCTCCCCTGTGACTGTCTTGACTGTCTTGCCTGTCTTGCCCTTGGCCCTCACAAGATGAGTAATAGACTCCAGGAAGTCACTTCAAACTGAGATCAAAGTTAAGTGCATTGGTAGAAGCCTGCAATCCCAGCATGGAGGCAGCAGAAACAGAAGGACCAGGAGTCCGGCTAGCCTGGGCTACATGATGCCTTATCTCAAAGAACAACCAACAACAAAATGGGGGCCAAAATTTCAGGATGAACTCTAAGAAAAGCATTTAAAATAAAAATTAAGTTTTTATTTTAATATATTTGCAAGTCAGTAAAAGTTAGGAAATAATTAAGAGTGGTTGGCACAGCTTGAAACAGTCATGATGGCTAACCTCCCAGCACCAGTTCGACAAATGCTACTTCTGCTGAGACAAGCAGGCTTTGTATGACTTGGTGTCCATCAGTCCTGACTTCAAAGTACTTGCTCCCTGTCCTTTTCTTTGATTCCCTCTATGTGTTGCTAAGGATAGGACCTAGGGCCCTACAAAGTCCTGCATTCCCTCCCTGAGCTACCCCAGCTGGATTACTCCCCTTTGAAGAATATGTCTATGATCTTGTTGGCTTTCTTTTTCTAATCACTGAATAAATGCCTCAGAGCTGTAAGCCCTGTGAGGTTCTAAGACTCTGTTCTCCTGGTTAATGCTTAATAAACAGTGCCTGGGGCATACAGACCCTCAAGGACTCTCCACAACTGGAGACGAGCAGCCGGCTTTGAGAGTCCTTACAGTTCAAGACAGCAGGGGAACAAGGATAGACTGTGAAGGCTCGGTGGGAGGCTAAGGCGGCCCCATGACTTAAAGACTAAGATCACCACAGGAAGGTGGCAGGGACAGGCTGCCGTGCCTTAACTGGTTGTTTCCTTTGAAGAATTCACTGTAGTTTCTCGTTCTATGTGTTAGTTTGTTGGGGATTCTTTGAAGAATTAACTGGGGAAGGCCCTGAGGCCATTTCTTTTTTTTTTTTTTTTGGTTTTTTTTTTTTGGTTTTTTCGAGACAGGGTTTCTCTGTGTAGTTCTGGCTGTCCTGGAACTCACTCTGTAGACCAGGCTGGCCTCGAACTC
>NW_021620849.1:2969586-3004705 GCF_004785775.1 Grammomys surdaster
GCGACAGGGTTTCTCTGTGTAGTTCTGGCTGTCCTGGAACTCACTCTGTAGACCAGGCTGGCCTCGAACTCAGAAATCCGCCTGCCTCTGCCTCCCAAGTGCTGGGATTAAAGGCGTGCGCCACCACCGCCCGGCGAGGCCATTTCTTCATTCCTCCCCTGAGTAATCAGACGGATTAGTTTCAAGTTTTTATGATTTTATTCAACACCTAAAATGGTTTGCTCAGAAAAGGCGTGTGCGAGGTGACGTCAGAGGGCTCTGCCTCTCACGTGGGACATCCTTGCCAATGTCCTCCACAAGCTTGGTCTCTATGACACACAGACTGACTTAGTCATTCAGCTTCAGATCAGCTTATAAAGATCTAACAGTGCCCGGGACTGAATGACTGAGTGAACAGGGTAGGGCCCCATCTGTGGACGGCATTCAGTGATATTTCGGCAGATCTCTTAACATGGGTTTAACTGGCTTTATGAAGCTCAGTGTCTGTAAAATGTATAATTTTATCTTAAAATAAATTTGCACTTTTCTTTGAGACAGGATCTCATGTATCCCAGGCTAGTCTTAAGCTCTATGTGTAGCTAAGGCTATCCCTGAACTTCTGATCTTCCTTCCTCCATATCCCAAGTGGAGGATTACAGGCGTGCACTAATATTCCTGGCTCATTTGGTGAAGCCTGGGCTTCGCACATGCGTGGCAAGCAGTCGAGCACCTGAGCTGCGTCCTTAGCCCAGGCTTGCCCTTCCCCTGAACTGTTTAAGCCCATCAGTCACTCTCACAGTGACTTCCTGAATGGGCTGAGGCAGTGCTGAGAGAAGACAGTGGAACAACTGCCTGGGTGCTTGACTAACTCCCATCTTCATGTGGCAAGGACCCTTGCTTCCTTGAATAACCTCGTGACTATGGCACTGAGTGGACCTGGGTAACGGGGACCATTGTCATCTAGTCACACATTTCCTTTCTCAGGGCTTTGAACATGTCTAGCTACTTAGAGTATCTCAGATAAGTATCAAGTAACAGTTGCTAGCCTCTACATAAGTGTCGAGGCATTGAAAGGAGGTTTTACACACACATGTCTACATACATGCATATATGTATACATGTGTGTATACACATGTGTATATACATGTATATCAGCATCCCACCTCAGCACCTGTTCATACCTTCCCCATGGCCATCATTTTCACCATCACAGAAGCCTGGTAGGGAAGAGAAAAACAAACGCACACTTTTATATATGGTGCTTTCACTGACTCATGCATTAGAATGATTTCTTGATTTGAAATGTTTGAAAGTTCTACAGTAGTTCTGACAGACCGAGCTCATAAGGTGCTTTGGCATTTGTACTACAAACAGATGAAGTGATTCCATGTCTAGAGGTGGTGCCCAAGCGCTTCTCCTTTAAAAGTGTCTTTTTTTTTTTTTTTTTTTTTTTTTTTTTTTTTAAAGATTTATTTATTTATTATTTCTGAATACACTGTAGCTGTCTTCAGACACACCAGAAGAGGGCATCAGATCTTATTACAGATGGCTGTGAGCCACCATGTGGTTGCTGGGATTTGAACTCAGGACCTCTGGAAGTGCAGTCAGTGCTCTTAACCACTGAGCCATCTCTCCAGCCCCCTTTAAAAGTGTCTTAGTCCTCAATGTTCCTGCAGACTCCAGAGAACAGTGGCTGACAAAGTCTGAGAACCTGTCTCTAAAGTGCAAAGCAAAACAGTTTGTCTTGTCACACTCCCAAATGTGTGCTCCTGGGGGAGGGCAGGTGAACTCGGAGTCCCTGTCTCTGATCTGTCACCTACCATGGGTCGAAGTTCCACAATGGATCTGTGACAGATTCTGGACTCTTACACAAGTTGTTTTAAAAAATACATATCTGAAGTCTAAGTATATGTGATATACCCACGTGATAGCTATTCACAAATATTTTCAAACAATGATTTGGAATCAGTCCTGACTGAACGACGAACAGCTAGCCTATGAAACATACTGCAGATGACTACAGACACCCCCTTCTGCACCTCTAGGCTAAAACTGAGGAGCCATGGCCTGGGTAACCATTCTCTTCAGAGCAATCAATTATACCAAGTGAGTTTTCAGCATTGAATCAGTATTAGGTAAGTTTCTAGATGAAATGGTTAAACTATAAATGAACACAATTAGTCTATAAAAGTTAGACACATAATAACCATCCATTCAGTAGATACTTGCTCAATCCCTGAGGTATGCAACAAAGGGTCGGGGCAGGTGACAAGGCACAGACAGGAAGGAAGACAGCGTGGCAGCAGATTCTGTTAGTAGCAGAAGCTGTAACCGTCTTAGTGGAGCCCAGGGGCAGGACGGACACTAAGAGCTCCCAAGGGTGCCAAGAGCTTATTAATTAAGCATCCTCACAAAACACAGGACTTCTCCCAGACCACCAGAAAACAGAATCTAAGTGACTAAAAACTTATTTTTAGTGCATCTACAAGACCATTAGGGTAAGTCTGTTAAGACAGGATTCTTGGACACAACCTTTGGAGATGTTGATGCAGGTATGTGAACCGCACGCCACTCAACAGTAGAGTGCTTATCTAGCATGCCAAAGCATGGATTTGAGCCCAGCACCACAAACAAACAAGATAAAAAGTAAAAAAGTGAAGAAGCTAGCGGTGGTGGTACACGCCTTTAGTCTCAGCACTTGAGGTGAAGAGGGAGGTGAATCTCTGAGTTTGAGGCTAGCCTAGTCTACAGAACAAGTTCCAGGAGAGCTGGGGCTGTACAGAGAAACTTTGTTTTGAAAAGAAAATATTAAAAAAGCAATGCAAAGCGGCCAAGCTGCACAGAGCTGGACTAAGCTACTGCTTATTCAGTCTGTGACTGAATACTGCAAGGACAGGCTGCCTGCACAGGCCATCGGAAAATGCGGCATGCAGAGACAAAGGCAATGTCCAGAGTCGGCACTGACAGGAGGAGGGGAGAGAAACTTCTCAATTTTTGCTTTTTTTTTTGTTTTTCGAGACAGGGTTTCTCTGTGTAGCCTGGGTTGTCCTGGAACTCACTCTGTAGACCAGGCTGGCCTCGAACTCAGAAATCCGCCTGCCTCTGCCTCCCAAGTGCTGGGATTAAAAGCGTGTGCCACCACTGCCAGGCTTGTTTTTTGTTTTTGTTTTTTTTGTTGTTGTTTTTTGTTTTTCGAGACAGGGTTTCTCTGTGTAGCCCTGGCTGTCCTGGAACTCACTCTGTAGACCAGGCTGGCCTCGAACTCAGAAATCCGCCTGCCTCTGCCTCCCAAGTGCTGGGATTAAAACTGTGCGCCACCACTGCTCGGCCAAGCTCAAATTTTAATGTATGGCTTTTTAAGTATGTCTTTTAAAGAAAGGATAGGGAACTTACCCATTTCAATCACTAAAATTGATTATTATATTAAAAATGATAAATGACATTTTATGCAATGGTCTATCACAGTATGTTAAGAATCTCTTCATCTTCACGACACTAAGTTTAAGTACTAATGCTGACCAGTCCCGGTAACACAAAGAGCTAGGACAGCATGTGCATCTCAGAGGCGAGCCGATTCCCTGTATGGTACCCTGCTGGTGCCACCCCCTTCCCCAGACTGCAGCAGGAGGCAGGCTTCATCCCTGGGTAGGCAGTGAAGACCAGGGAGGTAAGACGGTAACAGTTGCTGTGTACCTGGCACCTCACACAATGATCTCATGTAATCTCTGGAGCAATTTATGAGCTATGAACTATTATTCCGCCCAAGGTCACACTGCTAGTTCTGGGACTAGCTTTCTGGGCAGGGTGCCTTCAGAAAGTCCATGTCCCTAGCAGCTGTGCTGGGCCTGGGGGAGTTCAGACAAGAGGAAGTAAGGTTAAAGGGCTGCCTCAGTGAAAACAGGCGGAGTGGGGGAGTAAGGAAACAGGAGCAGAGGCAGATACACGGCAGAGGCAGGGAGCGGTGAAGTCTGGCTACGCATGAGTAGAGGAGAGGGACAGATGGGTGAAGGAGTCTGCTAGTCATTCGGATGAAGTAGAGAACTGAGGCCTGGGTTAGAACTAACCCAGTGAGAGACTGTTCTTGTGGTAGAGCATGAGGCTTTGGACAGTCACGAAGCCAGACAGAAACCAAAAGACTGGACAAAGAGCAGTAAAGTAGGGCCCGTGGTAGTGAGGTTCAAACCTACAGCACACTGCAGGGAGAGAAAGAGCAGGGCTTGACTGTAGTACAGGGGTGAAGAATGAGGGAGAAGAGATTAGATATCACTCTCAGGCGGTCCACTACAGTTGCCAAAGGACAGCGGCAGTAATGATTGACAGGTTTATTTCAATAATAAAATAGCCAAATTTAGATTCGTATCACTCTACTACTACACACAACACCACCAACACACAAATACCAAACCACAACTGTAACAGGAGGGTTAAAAACTAAAGGCAGAGAGCTATGACTAGCTATCTGGAAATAGAGGACATTAACTCAAAGCAGTCCCACAGGGGACAGGACAGCAGTGACCAAGGTCACATGTGTTTCAGGAAACCTGGTAGCCTTGGAGCCTTAGAGGGCTGACCTAACAAAGTACATCTGAGTCCATGTTCCTGTAATGTGCTCTCATGTCTGGCAAGCCTAAATAGTTCCTCACAGACTTAATGTGAAGTAGAAAGACAGGGTGAAGGTAACCACAGTGCATCCTAAGAGAAGTTTCTAGAATCACAGTCTTCCCATCTAAACCCTCTCCTCTCTCCCTCTCTCTCTCTCTGTGTGTGTGTGTACGCGAACACCTATGATCCATGTGTACGTGGAGGTCAGAGGACAGCCCTGGGTGTTGGTCCTCAAGCTCAACCTTCTTTGAGACAGGCTCTCTGCTGCTGCACACTCCATGCTATCTGGCCCATGAACTTTGGGGACACTCCTGTCTCTACTTCCCTCCTTCCCATAGAAGTACTTGGATCACCAGTGCACACTGCAACATCTGACTTTCACACGGATTCTGGGGACACAAACGGGCTCTTGTGTTTTCATGACCATTATTTTACCTGCTGAGCCTTCTCCCAAGCCCTTGGTGACTCTTTAGACCTGAAGGCCTTGTGTCAGGCAGACAAGTGTCAACAACAGGTTTAGCTCTCTTACGGCTATTTCATGTAGACAGTCTCCTTACTGCTGTGGGTCAGAGCTCACTGCTGGTTGAAGGGACAGAGATACAGATTACATCTCTGTCCCTCAGCAGAGGCTAAAGGGTCTACAGTCCTCAGGGATGGCTATTGGCAGTCACAGTCTGCACTCTTTTGCTCTTAGCTCCTAGGCTGCTAATAAGGGCCACTTTAGCTCTTTCTCCAATCTACTATGAGAGGGGGGCAACTTGGGGTTAAAGCTAGGCTGTGAGACAGGGCAAATGTCACAGAGAGCTACTGTGCTGATCCAGATGTGTATACCAAACAGTAATTAAACTGCACATGCTACCAGGGAAATGAGCAATTAAACAAGAGGAGAGAAATTATAAAAACCCTGTTTGGTTGTATAAAAGTTTATTTCTGTCATTATGACTTCATATCATATGTGTAATTGTTATATAACTCAATAACCATTAAGAACACTACCAACCATGTATCAGGCTAATGGCTTTGCTTCCTGGGGATGCAAACTGAGGTGGCAAATGTATCGTCTACTTGCTGGCCCGTTTAGCTATTTACAAGCAGATGCTCCTTCGTGATCTGCCCCCAATAACGACAGTGACGAAGGGCTCCCATCACTGTGCCAAGCAAAGATTCCCAGAAAGGGCCATTATTATTGTTCTGACGACAGAACCTAGTTCTGGGCTTTTGATTATATTTTCCCATCACTTTTAAAATCTTTACTTTATTTGGTGGGTCCTATAAAAAGAAATACTTTTTTTGTGAAGCTAGTTGATATTTTTAAAATCCAAAAGGAAAGAAAATGAAAAACTTTAATGAATTACAGGGGGAAAATACATAAAAACCATTTAAAATAGCTCCCACCAACAAATATAATTCTCCAGAAATAATTCTCATCCTTGGAGACTTGAATAATATTTTAAACACACTGGCTTTCCCATGTAAACACATCCATATTTGGATGTGTTTCTGAGTTCTGTGGTACTTGAAGGCGACTGTAGGAGCAGGCACACAGTGCAGACATCCATGCTGGGGTGGGCCCACCTTCTGTAGCTGGCAGATACTGTGACCCCACAATTTCTAACACTGACGTGAAAAGGAGAGACCACCAAAGTTCCCAAGGCAACCCGAGAGCCCTGTCCAAGACTTGCCCTTCCTCTCCTGGTTTCTTGTTGCATGGATCAGTGTGTCGGCTGCCCCTCCTCTGCAAGCAGCCCCACACCTGCTGACAGCTCTCAGCTCTTCCCTCAGAGACCAAGTTAGTCTTAGAATAACTTAATTCAGTTTCTTTAGTTACTTTCTCTTTACATAGAGCTCAAATGTTTCTTAAATTACCCACAATTCTCTTGTCCTCTCTAGGCTTAAAATTTAGTCCCTTCTAGAAAAGGATAATCTCAGCACAGAGGACAAAGTCGAGGCAGGAATACAGGGGTTCCAGGGATGATCCTACTAGGCTAGCTAGCTCCCAGTCACCGTGGCAAAGACCTTGCTGTGCACACAGGTACTCCACTGGTTACAGTCTCTGCTTTTTAAGGCTTTGTTTATACATATCCATCTCTACCTATCCCAGAGCCAATCTCTAACCTCCCACACACCCCACTTCTCTAACACTGTTCATGACCCATATCCAATTCCAACTTTCCGGCCAACTTCCCTCTCATATTCCCATGTGTGGAAATATAGCCGATGTTCCCGACCAATTCCAAAGCTCTCAGACTTTACAAGCAAAGAGTCATTTCAACAAATGAATTGTACAAAGGGAACAAATATAATAACAATTACATCAAATCCCATCTGTACTATATGCAAAAAGACCACGAATGGCTTTCCTCAAGAGAAACCAATATTTTAGGCTTTAAATAGACCATAACTGTAAAGAAAACTGGAAAAGCTAGTATGTGGCCAGTCCTCATACACACAGTCAATCGATGTATGGAACAGAGAACTCCAGCCCATGTTCTTTCTAGATGACAAAGCCCAGACAGATAGGTTTGGGAAGCATCTGAATGAAGAATCCTTATGTTGGGTGCGGGCTAGAAGTGAGCACCTACAGTGAGTTTAAGGGTGTGCTCAGTACTGTGTGACTTCTTTGCATTTCAGCAGTAAGCGTGCCTTACTGTACTGGGCACTGTGTCAGGTAGGACAAGACTTTTAAGATACTGCCTTCAAGAAATTCACCCGAAGCAGAGAGACAGACGTCTACTTGAAGAAGCAGTCGTCACAGCAACTGCTTGTAGGAGGCTGGGACAGGGGAGGACATGGATAGCTCAGGACCAGAGAGGGAGGAAGGTCATGAAAGGCTCCACTGAAGTACAGACACAGCTGAGGCTTTTACACTGTGGGAGGAGAGGAAGACATAGGAACAGGATGAAACCGCAGAACACCGGCAAGTTCACACAGCTTTGAGGACTCGACTGGGGGTGGGGTGGGGTGGTGGTATGTTGTGGCTCATGTCATTCCAGACAAGGTCTTGAGGTGGGCTGTAGTGAAGGCAGGAGAATATGAGGAGCAGAGAAGGTTAACAATGGAAGCAGAGAGCATGAGGTGGCACAGGTTTGCCCTTTCATGGTTGCTGGCCTTTCTCTTTCAGACTTTCTCTGGACCACAGAAACATGTTGTAAGTAGAAGTGGGGGACAAGGAGCAGATGATGATACTCGGCTTCCATTCTGTCTCCTCCCCCCCACCCCCCGTCTTGTTCTTTGGGACATGCCTTCCTGTAGAGAGGTCTCTGTGACTCTCCCCTGGCCCCGGTCTTAATTATTCCTTCCACAGGGACAGCCTATGCCAATACTGCTGGCCTGTGGGAGGGTTTGCCTCATTCGGAGGTTTAGCCACACAAGGTCCACGGATCTACAAAGAGAAGCTCCTTCTAATCCGGTTTTACAAGATCCTCTAACAAAAGGAGGCCTTGGCTGGGCAGTGGTGGCACACGCCTTTAATCCCAGCACTTGGGAGGCAGAGGCAGGTGGATTTCTGAGTTCGAGAGTTCGAGGCTAGCCTGGTCTACAGAGTGAGTTCCAGCACAGCCAGGGCTACACAGAGAAACCCTGTCTCGAAAAAAACCAAACCAAAAAACAAAACAAAAAAACAAAAACAAAAGGAGGCCTTGGAGAGCTCAACATAAGATTAGGTTGCAAGGCTAGGCACAGGAGAAAAGCAGCCAGGACGCTATTGCAGGAGCTTGTTCAAAAGATGTGCGTGCCTAGGACAGCGCTGGTGCCACAGGGAAGAGGAAGCCAGAGCCAGCAGATGCCAACAGGGAAGGAAGCAGGAGCCATGAAAGAAGCAAGGAAGGGATCCACTCTAACGCTGCCACGAGCACACACTTCCCCTGCTGCGAGCTCTGCTCTGACGACCACCAAACCCAGGAAGGGCATGCACTGCATACAGCACAGAAGCAGGAAGCACAGAGGCTGTTAGCAGAGGCCTGGGTGTCTTACCCATGTATGGGGCAGGCCAGGCTGACTGGCCTCCTCCTCCATAGGGGTCCTGGGGTTTGGTGCTCAGAGCACTCGTGTGAAGAGCAGAATCAGAATTGGTCCTAAGGAGGCGAGGAGAGAGTCTGACTGAAAATCCAGTTTTTCCTTTGTGGAATGCATTTTTTTTTTCTGAATATTATCCACAGGAGAAAAGATGAGAATAATAGACTTACAAATACACATACCTGGAAGGGTCAGGACCTACCTTTAGTCCTTTATATCAAAAAGGCATTTGAGGACCACCCTATGTCCAAAAGAGTTTAATTTGTATTTGAATAGCCTTACACTATGACACAAGGCCAGTGTCAGAATCTCAGTTTCCCTAAGACCACCCTTTTCGTCCCTGTAACTAGTCTCAGGCCAGTTCAGTCTGTGTCTGTAGTAGGCTTTCTGAGAATTCTTGAGCCGATGTGGAAAAACACCTGAAACAGTGGTTCTTAAGCCTTTTACAGGGAGAATGTGAGGTCAAAATGCTACCACATACGGTCGTCACTCCTGCCCTCTGATGGCATGGTGGGACACTCCAGCAGTTGTGCAATGTCATGGCACAACAGACTGAACACAGACAATGACTCCACCTGCCAGAGGTATAACAATGCAGCTGTTCTCATTTGTTTTAGAAAATGATATGGTGTTTCTTTAAAAAAAAAAAAATATATATATATATATATATATATTATTTACTTCGGCATGTGGTGGGTTGACTGGTGCATGCTGAAATGCACCAATGGGTACATTTCAGTTCTACATTTGCCTTCTCTCATTGGCAGCCGCTGAGTACCGACAGCTATACTCACATGGAGAAATGCTCTCTCCGTGCTTTGATGGTTTTTCAGAGTGTAAATACTCCTAGACAACAGTTTGGGAGCTGCTGATCAAGATCAAGTGTTTCAAATGCTCCCAGAGAGCTCTAGTGTGTGCACAGCTTCAGCTCCAAAAGGCGGCAACTACTGATTTACTGTACCCAAAGGTCAAATCGGACTGTCTGTCGTAAAGGGCACATGAGCAACTTTGTTAGCCTAAATGGTTCTTCATGGTCTGCTCCAGGGACAGCTTCATGTGACTTAAACCCGAGGCTTCAGAGGAGGGAAGAGGTGAAAGGGGAGGATCCTGGGATCCAGCAGAAATGGTGTGAGCCCTGGGGGCTCCCAGCTCCGGCAGAGTCACAGAAACCCAGGAGACATCAGTCAAACACAGGGATGACTGACAATGGAGATGTGGACTGGCTATGGGACCATGTAGAGAAAATGATGGTTAATTTTGTTACTTGCATTGTGGTTACCTCTTGTTGGCCTCTTACTGTAGGGTACTTACAGGTGACAGGCTTTATCTAGCTGGTCATGGAATGCCACACGAGGAGGAGAGGAATCAGGCTGGCAGAATGCCGGTCAAGACAGAACTGCTTCCAGCGGTCACGGGGGCTGCTCACAACTCTACCTCTCCTCTACACCGCTAAAACATTTTTAATTTTTAAGTTTTTTTTCCCCAAGGTTCAACTCTATAGCCCAATCTGGTTTTCAACTTGCAGTCCTCCTGCCTCAGCTTCTGGATTACTGGAATTGCAGCCTGATTCAAGGGTTTTGTTTTGTTTTTCAAATTCCACCCCTAGCATATTAGCTAAAGGGTCTGGGGCAAGCCATCTGTCCTCTTAAAGCAGAAAAGGACAATCTTTCTTGTCATGCTGGGATTGAAAAATGACCCAGGTCCTTCCTAAAGTATGGCCCAAAGTAACCTTGAGAAAAGCTGATATTTACTGTACACTATGCGTCCATGGAACATCCTATTTAGTCCCTACAGCCACCCCATAATGGATACAAGTACCTTCATGTTCATACATGCAAATGAAGGGGAAGGCAGGTACTTTGCTCAGGGTCACATGCTAAGAGGTAAACTTCGGTGGTCCCCTCTAGACCCCATGTTCTTATTGACCACACCATCTCCTACATACTCGATGGTTTTTTTCTCTTTAATTGATTCATATAAACACAACTGATATAAACAAACTGGACAGCAATATAATACGTAAAGATTATCTGGCTAATCAAATCGTCTCCTTGAAAATGTTCTTCTATGAATCAGCCCACATACCTGTTAAGTGCAGATGTTAGCCTGAATCCAGGATGCTTTTCCTCTTTCCAAGGAGGCTGTTGCCTTTAGAAACCAGAACGACATAAAAAGGAAAGAAGCTTAGCTATGGAACCAATGACATGCTTCAGGCCAGGGCTTGACAGCTGGCTCCTCTAACCAAGAGTTTCCTGAAATGCCCTGGCCTCCGTTTGCTCACCACTGTGGAGAGGAGGCCAGACTGAAGAAATCTCTCAGGACCTGATTCCCAGGATAACTAATGGAATCCACTGCACAACATCAGCTAGCTGTGCACACTTGAATGCTGTCTGGAACTGGTCAAAGGAAGGCTGACACCTCTAAGAGACAGTAGGCCTTATTCTAGGTACAGATACGTTACCCCTCGTCATGTGCCCTGAGTGTGTGTGCGGGGGCACTTTGGTAATCCAGGATGCAACCACTTTGCTCTCTCATGAGGAAGGCCACAAACTGCAATGTGCTTGCTAGCCATCCTATGAAGATAATCACCTGGCCAATCCCAGGGCTCTGAGAAGCAAAGTCCTTTTTCTTAGATACAGAGATGAAGTGCATCCGTCTGAAGAGCTGCCTTTTCTGACTTAAAATATACCACTGTATTATCTTACAGACTTAACTCAGGACTCCTGTGGAGGCTGAGGGCCTATGTGAGGCGGGGCTGCTGTCGGCCATCTTGACCCCCTTTCTTGAATCCAGACTACATTAGTCATGATAAGGGCTCAGTCAGTATTAGCCCAAGGAATAATAAGGAGATTCAGAGTTGAGACTCAGTTTCTTTCTTTAAATGTCTTTTTTTTTTTTTTTTGAGACAGTCTCTTACACTGTATCTTAGGCAAACCTTGAACTCATGGCAATCCTCCTGTTTCAGCATCCCAACTTCTGGGATTACAGGTGTGGGCCACACCCCTGGTGATATATACATTTTAAGACTCTCTTCCATCTGATGTGGGAGGTGCTGCACTAACGCCATGGTGGGCCACCGTCATACGACACAGCCTACTCAGAGACTAAACCAAACTCCCGGCACACAGGTTCAATTTAGGAATCTTTCATTCTTTTCAAGAACTACTGACTAAAAGATGCCAGAGAGGGGGTTTGTTTTTCCTGTCTACCATAAGACTACCAAAGCAGACATTTGGTTGGTAAATGTTTCAGAATATGTTTCTATTTGAATCTAGATTTGCTTAAGTAATTTTTGTTCTGTATTTTCTTAAAAGCTCAGAATTATACACAGAAAGGCTGAGGGGTTTTTGATGTTGTGATTCGAGACAGATTCCTTTTACAGCTTAGGCTACCTGGAGTTTACTATGTCACTCAGGCTAACCTCAAACTTGTGATTCTTCAACTTCTAAAGTGTTGGGATTGCAGGTATGTACCACCACACCCAGCTTAACACGTAAACTTTCTAAGATAAAACAAATTTGATGTTAAAAATATCTAACTAGGCTAGACTCTTGGGAAACAGAAATGGCAGGATTGCTGCAAGTTCAAGGCTAGCCTGGTCTACATAGCAAGCTCCGAAACAGCCTAAACTATATAGAGAGACCCAGTCTCCCCCCACCCCCAAATCATAGTGGAACATGTCTCTAACTGTAGCACTAGAGGGTTAGAGGTAAGGGTTAGGGTTAATCTGGAGAATCTGGAGTTCAAGGCCATCCTTGGCTACATCACAAATTAGAAGCCAGTCTGGGCAAGAAAAGACCCTGTCTCGATTATTAAAAAAAAAACAACAACAAACAACTAAAACAATAAGTAAGTCTAAGCCAGCATTGAAGACGGTTAAAATGAAGTGAAACCATCTTAAAAAGAGGCTCTCCCTATGTTAAAATGTTTCTATAGAACAGACACATCCCATCATACAGCTCACTTACCGTGGCCAGCTCTCATCCAGGGGCTGCGAAGCATAACTGGCTATGAAAGTATTTCCATCGAAGTAGAATTTGTAATAAAGGAAAACAAAATGTACGGTGTTGAAGCAGAATGAAGAAACAAAGTGGAGGCTGAGCCAGTGAGCCTGTGGCTGCTCATCCCCACGCGCTGCACTTGTCACCGGCTCCAGTGTCTTCCCCAGACTCCTTTTCATGGTGTGTGTGTGTGTGTGTGTGTGTAAATGTGTGTTTGTGGGTGTGTCTGTGGAGGTCAGACATCACCCTTGGATGCCGTTCCTCAGAAGCCATCTGCCTCGGTGTTTGTAGTTGTTGCTTGATTTTTTTCAGGACAGGGTCTCTCTATGTAGCCCTGGCTATCCAGGAACTCATTATGTAGGCCAGGCTGGCCTCTTAATTTGGAGATCTACCTGCCATCCGAGTGCTGGGATTAAAGACTTGTGCCACCGTCCTGGTTCCTTGATCCTTGGCCTGCAGCTTGGTGAGTAGAGAAGGCTACTAGCCAGCAAACCCCAGAGGCCTGCCTGTCTCTGCCTTCCCAGCGTCGTGATTACAAGTGTGTGCCACCATGTCTAGTTTGTCATGTGGGTTCTGGGGATCAAACTTAGGTCTTCAGGTTTGCATGTTTTACTTTGCCCACTAAGCTACTGCTGAAGCAAAAGCTCTTTCCCTCCTCTTCCCTGTCCCTCTCTCTCCCCCTCTCTGCAAGTTGTCATGCATGCATGCACGCATGTTTGTGTGTCTCCTGCCCCATATCTGTTTTCAAGAACTTTGCTGACTTGCATCACAAACACTGGGGAGGCTGGCATGTATGCAGGCCTCCTTTCTCATGGGGTGGATGGACTCAGGCCCAGTTAAGTGTCAGTCATGGCATCTCATACCTCACTCTCCTGCCAACTGTGACTGGTTCAGGGATAAGTTCAAAACAGGACCATGGAGAGTGCTTTCCAGGTGGGAATGAGGTGTTTGAGGCCAGGTGGCTCCTCTTACAGAATGCTTGTCTATGGAAGAACTCAACACCACAGATGTAATCTTAATGATATCACACCGTCCCCTGGCCACTGCCCTTGAGTTTCCAGTGATATAAGCCAAACCAGTTCTTTTCTCCTCAGGAGGCTGAGGCAGGACAATGGAAAGTTTGAGAGCAGAGTTGGCAACTTAGAGTCTCTCTCAAAGAAAGTAAAAACCAGAAGTGGTGGGCATATATATAGCTCAATGGTAGGGCACTTGTCTAGTATGTGTGGGTCAATCCCCAGTCCTACACTTCTTGTTTGAGTTTGTTTGGGGGAAGCTCTGGGGCTGTTTTGTTTGTTTGTTTGTTTGTTTTGAGACAGGGTCTTGCTAAGTAGCCTAGGCTGACTTAGAACTTATCATGTAGCCCAGGCTAGCCTCACTCACAGTAATCCTTCTGCATCAGCCTCATGAGTGCTGAGATTATAGGAGGGTCCAACCATATCTGTCTAAAAACAATTCTTTTTCCCAAATTAAGGTGAGCTCCTGTTACTTTTGAATCAATGAAGATGATGTAGATTCCTAGTGTGAAAGGCTTTGTTTTCTAGGCTCTGTGTTACTTACTGGGTCTGGCACGCCTGAAGATCCAAACACACAGAGAGACAAACGGGATGTTAACTCCACCCAGTGAAGCACATCTGTCACTACTGCTTTAGTGACCTGTACTCAGAGGAGATTTAAGACATCTTAAATCGTATCATTCTGCTTTTTTAAAAAATTAAAAGCTGGGCATGGTAGCACATGCCTTTGACCCCAGCACTCTGAGAGGCAGAGGCAGGCATACGTCTGTGAGTTCAAGACCAGCCTAGTATACATAGTAAATTCCAGGCCATCCAGTGCTGCACAGTGATACTTTGTCTCAGAAAGAAATCAAATGAACAACTAATTAATTTAAAAAGGTTGGAGAAACAACTGAACAGTGAAGTATGTGTAGCTCACAACCACCTGTAATTCCAGCTCCAAGGGAGCCAGTCAGGAATCTGTCCTTATGTGCACACACCCCTGCCCTCATTAATATAATTAAATAGAATAAAAATAACAATTACAGTTATTAAACTTATAATAAATATAATAAAAATACATCTTAGATGGGCAGTGGTGGCACACACCTTTAATCCCAGCACTTGGAGGCAGAGGCAGGCAGATATTTGTGAGTTCGAGGCCAGAATGGTCTACAGAGTGAGTCCCAGGACAGCCCAAGCTACACAAAGAAACCCTGTGTTAAATCATAAAAATAAATAAATAGATAATAAAACCTTAAAAAACTCAAACTAAACCAAACTAACAAAAAAACAAAAGAAAAAACGAAAACACCTCTTAGCATTCTCTTCTTGCTGAAAGGCTGACTGTATAGCCTAATACCTGCATCCCTCCAAGGCTCCAAGGCCCCGAGCTTCTCCGCCCACTTCCACATGCTGGGTTCTTCCTGTGCTCCCCTCCTCTCCTGTGCTCGCTGGTGGATGCAGCCTCCTTATGACCAGGCTCTTTCCCCGCTACCGTCACCACACCCACTCTTTTTGTCTCTTCTGTCACTGACCAGATCAAATACACACTTTACAATCACCAAAACTGCTTTGAAGTATTATTTTTGAAATATTTATTTGAAGAAATAAATAAAAAAGAATACTTCTTTTTTAAAATGAGAAATAATAGAGGAAATGCAAGGTATACATTAAGACATCAGAAATAGGAAAACAGAGACAATAAGCACCTACTGTGTGACTCTCTTGTGTTAAGTAAGTTCATGCTGCCAATATAAAAAAAATTTTTTTTTTGAGACAGGGTTTCTCAGTGTAGTCCTGGCTGTCCTGGAACTCACTCTGTAGACCAGGCTGGCCTCAAATTCAGAGATCTGCCTGCCTCTGCCTCCTAAGTGCACACCACCACCTGACAGCTCCCCTATAATCTTAAAATCTTAGGAGGCAGATCGCCATTTCACAGCTGAAGAATATGGAGGCTCTGCCCTAGAACAGGTAGAAATCCAAACTCCACGGCTGGCATGGTGGGCTGGGGTCGAACCTACCATTCACTCACTCCCAGGCTTCAGACTACAGCAAGGCCTCCCACCTCCTAGGAGGTAGTGAACTGGCACCATGGGCCCCAGAAAAGAGAACATTTTGGGTATCCTCAAAGGAAGATGGAGCCTAGACAGGAAAATGTGACCTGCTTGGGCTCAGGAGGAAACAGGTCTTAGTGGAGTGGGGACCTGCTGTGGAGGCACAGACTGGGCACCAAGTGAAGACAAACAAACGGCGGGACTAGAGAGATGCGGGTACTGATGGGATCTTAATGACTCCCTTTGCTAAGAGAAGCACTATGACTCCAAGTCTGTCTTCCAATGCTTGCTTTCTTTGTCATGTCTCATTATCTTATTTCTTAATCTGACTCTGGGCCCACACGATGAGACACAGATATCCTCCAGAGACACCTTTCTTCAATCTGATTAGGCTTAATGTCTACGAAGTTCAGGGTTGGTCCTGGAAAGAGAGAAAAGAGGCAGAGGTGAAGCAGGAGGCTTGTGCTGGAGTCCAAGCCTGCAGGGTGGAGGCACCGACTCCCACAGCCCGTGCTTCTCTGCCTTCTCTTCTGGGGGATTTGATGAACCTCTGCTGACAAAGGGTCAACTCATAAAGAGAATAAATGTTTAGCTCAGCTGTTCAAGTGAACTGCTGTTCTTAAAACCACTAAGTTACACAGTGAGACCCTGTCACATAAACAAATCAGTAGGTGTCAGCACAAAGTATCGGCCACTCGAGTTAGAATGTGATAGTAAGTCAGGCGGTGGTGGCGCACGCCTTTAATCCCAGCACTTGGGAGGCAGAGGCAGACGGATTTCTGAGTTCGAGGCCAGCCTGGTCTACAGAGTGAGTTCCAGCACAGCCAGGGCTACACAGAGAAACCCTGTCTTGAAAAACAAACAAACAAACAAACAAACAAAGAACGTGGTAGTATAGTAACAACACCACAATATGCAAATACTTGTCACCTCAGTGTTGAGGCTCTGAGTTTGCATATTAACCTGCTTAATAAGCCCTCAGAACATGACAGTGCAGTAAGTCCCAGCTGCTCTTCATCTGACTAGGATGAGGTAAAAGAAGCTAGGATGTGGTCTATGGGCTCTCTCCTTTATTTCTATCTCATCTAATTAGGTTTATTCTTACTGACTGAGGGAGGGAGGGAGGGAGGTGTCCCTGTCTACAGGAGGATGCTATGTGGGTCCTTCCCACTGTCTATGCTGTATCCTCTGATTTCTGTTTCCTTCCTTCCTTCCTCTCTCCCTCCCTCCCTCCCTCCCTCCCTCCCTCCCTCCCTTCCTTTCTTTCTTCCTTTCCTTCTCTTTTAATCCCTTCCTAAGACAGGATCTCATTCTAGAGCGCAGTGGCCTTGAATCTGCTATGCAATCATCTTCCTACGTTGGCTTCCTGAGTGCTGGAACTGCACTTGTAAGCCACCATGTTTGGCGCAAACATGTTCCTATAAGAAGAATATATTAAGTCAAAAGTTTTAACATATTAGTGTGTGTGCGTGTGTGTGTGTGTGTGTAAGGTAGGGGGCATACTGGTCAATTTAATGGAGTGCGTTCTCTCTCTCCATCTTTGCACAGGTTCTGGGGGTGGAACTCAGGTTGCTAAGCTTGCTGGCAAGCCCCTTTAGCTGTATCACCTTGACGGCCCTCAAGCCAAATTTTAAAAGAAATCCACATCTTCCCAAGTCTTTGCACAGGTGAAAGGGACATGAGATGCGTGTGGCCCTGTGATGTCAGCCTTGTTTCTCCTCAGACACTAAGGACCAGTGTCTTTACCTCTGATAGGAATGTTATATAAGGACTGGGTTTTAAGGAAGCACAAGTTTTGAAATCCTCATGAAGATAGACATTTATTAACCCCAGAGCATCTCAGAGCCTTCCTAAATACCATAAGACTCTAACAGCAGGTGGGGGGGACACAGTGTTTCTTAGACTTAACATGTTATGAATCTCAAAGAACAATGTCCCATGTTGTAAAATGTCCATTCTGTTGTGACAAGATCAGTCAAAGAAAGGCCTACTGCAGAGCAGCGGTTCCCCAACTCCCAGGGCCTCAGGCACAGTCTTCTGGACGACTAAGGCCAGGGTTCACAACTCTGCTGGGGAACAATCCTAACACTTATCTTTCCCTTTCAAACAACACACCTCTTAAAAGATGGCATTGCTAGCGTGTTCTCTTAATACATTACCTACAGACCAGAAAACAGTCACGTGCTGTCAATGTACAGAAATAGTTCAGAAACTCAATAAAATGGTGTTTGGGTTGGAGCAAGTTTGCTACCCTTGAGAAGCAGGGGGGTGGCGTAGAGGTGGGGTGGGGTAGGGTGGCTGCTAAAGGAATGGACTGCTGCAAAAAGGTGTAACGTCTAGACTAAGCTCCTAGGCCAAGAGTAGGCTTTGTGGCGCCTCTGCTTTACCTGCAGGTGGCAGGGGTCGACCAGGGTGACCAGCCCTGGCCTTGTGGTAGCCATACATGCCAATAACTCGGCCTACTGCAGAAGGAATCTCCTGTGGGTCATGGCTGCCCACTCCAGCAGGAAGCTGGAATATTTGTTGACAATGTTCATTTTATTTGGGGCCAATCTCTTATTTTAGCCAGTCTGCCGACCCTAAAACAATACCCACACTAAGAAACAACTACAAGAAGAAAATTCTGAATACATCATTTTTTTTTCTTTTCTGTTTATACCAACAAAGATTCAAACCAGTTTTCTGGCTTTTAAAATGGTAAAACTTGTGAACTGGAGAGATGGCTCAGAGGCTGAGAGCACTGGCTGCTCTTCCAGATGACCTGACTTGATTTCTAGCATCTACATGGTAGCTCACAACTGTAACTACAGTTTCAGGAAATCTCACATCTTCTAATTTGCACAGGGACCAAACACATATATGTGCACAGACATACAGGCAGGCAAAACACCATACACATGAAAGATAATTATTAAAAATTAGACTGGCACTACAGCCAAATATGAAAGGCGGCAGTTTAAAGTGAGTTATTTCATAGTTAACAGAATGGACACCAGGAAAGCAAAGAAGGTCTTGGTATCTCCCTCTAAATTCTGAGTAAGTCACCAGCTGAGGTGTAAGACTGTCCTACCTGTCACTTGATGCTCAGCCTTTTGACTCCTCAAACAGGACTTATTAGTTCATTAGTGACACCCCTACGCTAGCGAACTTCTGTACATCACAAGTCCAGGCCCAGGGCCACATTTAGGTGTTAGGAAATGACCACAGAGACACGGCTCATGATCAGTGGACCAGATCACACTCGGCGCTCAACAACTTTCTCTGCATATTCGTTTGTTTTTTCCTTTTCCTCGGGAGCTGGCAGGCTTTGCTGATGCTCTTACAAGCCAACTCAGAGCCAGGCTAACCTCTAGGATTTATTACACAAAAGGAGACAGGTTCCCTGAACATGCAGTGGAGTCCTATCCATGGTGACTTGAATGAGAACAGCCATACCTCTTGTTTGAATATTTGGTCTCCAGTTGGTAGAACTAGTTGGGAAAGATGAGAAGGTGTGGTCTTGTTGTAGGTGTCACTGGTAGGCGAGGGCTTTGAGGTTTCAAAAGACATTCCCAGTTAGCTGTCTCTGCTCTGAGGTTGTGTCTCAAGACGTGAGTGCTCAGCTCTCCCTCCAGTGCCATGCCTGCCAGCCTGCTTTCTGCCACGGTCTCTACAATGATGCCACAGACTCTAGCCCCCCTGAAACTCTAAGCTCCTAATAAACTCTTTTTTCTATAAGTTGCCTTGGATGTGGTGTCTTATCACAGAAATAGAAAAGTAACTTAAGATACCATCTGAAGTTCTTTTCCTTAGTTATTAATTATTATTATTTGTCTCTTAGCTGTCCATCATCTCCCAAAGGATTGTGAAATTCAAAAACACAAGGTTGGTATCTCCTTCAGCACTTTGTCCTCTGTGCCCAAGACATTGACTGCCTGGTCCAGGGAAGGGTCTCCATGAATATGTGTTTAATGAGTGGACAGGCCACACCCTACTTCTTTCTTAACCTTTAAGCTTCAATCCCCCTTCCTCTTTCCTTTCCCTCTCTCTCTCTCTCTCTCTCTCTCTCTCTCTCTCTCTCTCTCTCTCCCCCTCTCCTTCCCTTTTCTCTTTCCCTTTCCCCTCCCTCCATTCCTTTCCTTCTTTCTTTCATGCTGAGAATGAACACCAGGACTTTGCACAAGCTACAAGGTTCTCTGCCACTGTGTCACACTAGAAAAAAATTTTTTTTTCCTTGAACCCAAACCCTCAAGAACGTTTAAGCATGCACCTACCACTGAGTGGCATACTCCACCCCTGTGTCATTCACTCAGGCAGAGAAACATCTGGTTGTTTGCTAAAGGATTCCAAGCCATTTGGGCAATGGCTTGGTGTGCCACTCCATATGCAGATGTGCTGGTTAGATAAACTGCTTCCCTTTACCCTCTGCATTCTATATGAAGTCCTTACACACTCCAGGAAGGTATCCCAAGATCCTCTGCCATTTTCATTTTCCCTGACGGAAACCATGTAACAGGGAGAAGGAGGAATCACTGCAGCTGTGTGGACTGGATCTGGTGTCCAGAGGGGAGAGCTGAGAGAAGTCAATGCTCCCCAGAATCACTGTCCTCACCTCAGGAGAGTAAGACCTAGAGGCCATGAAGGCAAGGAAAGTTGGGGCTTCCTCCGCACATCCCTGCAGTTCTCACAGGAGTATTCTCTAGCATATGGTTTTCAAAGCCACTGAATGGACAAGCCTGGGCTACATGAGTCACAGCAGTAGAATCCTAGCCAAGTTACTCTGATATCTAGTTTTCTCGTGGGAAAATTGAGGGTTAAAAAAAATAAACGACTCATTGAATTCTGAGGACTAAATGACATACAAATTGCCTGGCGCAGTGTCTGGCATGGATAGGTGCTCAGTAAACATGAGTGCCCTCCCCCACTTCCTGGTTTCTAAGCTTCTGAAGCCAACTCTACCATCACTGCCAGGAATCAGCTCTCTGCAGGGAGATTTGCCACGCCCATCTGCTCCTTCCTCCACCAAGCTTATCCTGAGCTCAGTGGACTGAGAGAAGCTCCGGCTTGCTCGCTTCTGTCTCTGCTCCTACAGCATCCAGCTCAGACAGCCAGGACGCACAGCTCCTTGTCTTCCTTCCTTAGCCACATAGAGCGTGGTGGGACATCAGTGCTTAGTTTTCCTAAACACCCACCCACATTACATTTTACCTGTCATTTACCAAGTCTGAGACTACAGACAGACAATCTTGTAAGATTTCCTCTTTCAGTTCCAAAAGCTGGTCATCAGGTCAACAAAACACAAACACGGTATCCGTTTGCCTGGGTTTTGCTAGATAGACTAAATCTCTCTAAGTTGATTCAAAGTCAAGTTCAATACTGCTGATTTCTGATGAAAATGCCAAAGATACCTTGCACACCAGAATTGAATGTTTATGTCCTGTTGTTCTATTCAACAGAACTTTGCCAATATTTTCATAAACGACTACCACTGTCTTTCCCAGTCTGGCTGTAGGGATGTCTATAGTTTTAAACTCAGTTACTTTTATTGCTTCCTCTCTGCAGAGCAGATGAAGCTCTGAGGCCACAGGGGAACCACAGGGAGATAAATCCCGACCATTTCTCAGTCATTTCAAACGCACACTGTCCTCAGACAGGGAAAAAGGATATCTGTCTCCCTGGCTTGTCCCCAGACCTTCGGTGAAGGGGGTGGAAGCGGTTCCGGGCCGGCCTCTCCACCAGCCCATGGTGGCGGGTTCCACGAGCAGTATCAGCTTGAGGAAGTGACGGCTGCAGAGAGAAAGAAGAGCAGTTGGCCTCTAACCATGAAACTGCCACTTACCCTCAGGAGCAACTGGTAACAGACAAAAAGCTGGAGTTTCTAACTTTACTATTGAATATTGGTGCTTTGTGTCAAGTTACAATAAAATGTCACACGTGGCTCTGTTTCTACATAATTACAGAATATAACAAAGATAGTCTTTAATATTAATATATTAATTTGGAAGCAGACAGATTATATACAAAAATTACAATTAGGAAATGGAGAATCAGGGGGACTATGGCTTCAAACTCTTTTAATCTCTTCTTGCCTTCTGCAAGGTAAAATTCTATTCTAAAATGCATTTACTGGGACAGCAAGATGGCTCAGTGGGTAAAGGTGCCTGTCTCACCAACCTTGAGTCTGAATTCAATCCCCTGATCCCACAAAAAAAGGTGGAAGGAAAGAGCCAACTCTATCAAGTTATTCTCGGATCTTTACACAAGTGCCAGGGATCACACACACACACACACACATACACACACACACACACGTACGTTTAAAACTGCAATATCGAGTTGGGTGCTACACACCAGTAATCCCAGAATTTGAGGGGCAGAGGCAGAATAATCACAGTTTTAAGGCCAACTTAGGCTACAGGGTAAAACAAACAAATAAACAAACAAAACCCCAAAACAAGTATCAAAAAGAAATTAAACCCTGCTGTCCTAAAGTACTTAATGTTTCCTTTGTTTTTCAAGCTTACCTGTATATAACTTTTACATTGTTGCACCTCAAAGTGAATATTTCTGATATATAGTTATCAAACATGACATTATTTCATAAATATATTACAAAACCTATTTATTAATTCAGAAATCACACAGTACTTCATTTCTAATGTTCATAAAACCAGCAATATACATTGTAGTTCAAAAACTGTATGAAATACCTCAACATCTTCCACTTGGCTAACAAGCTCCTCTGTCTTCCTTACCTGTAAGATGGGGATAATATCTTCCATCCAGGCTTGTTAAGAACATGAAGTAAAGGGCCAGCAAGATGGCTCAGTGGTTTAGGTACTTGCCACCCAGGCCCAAGTTCAATCCCCAGGGCCCACATGGTAGAAAGAAAAAGCATTGGCCTCTGACCTCCATGGGCATATGAGTAAATGAATATAATAAAAATAAGACAAGATGAAATGAGATCCTTTATGTGTGGACTGCTCTGCCCAGGTACGTCTGGGCATTAGAAGGGAGCCTAGGTGTGCATGTGATCAGGCATGCTGGAAAGCACAGAGAGGTCACCATGGTCGTCCTACATCTCCCCAACAGACTAGATCTCAGCGAGGCACCACTTGCTGCGCATGCTGTACCACCTCTGAGAGGCAGCTGCAGCCTTCGGTGAACATCTGGGTGGAGGACTGGAGAGAGGTAAGTTGGACCACGTGACTTGCTATGGCAGAGGTCAAAGACTCAGGAGCAGACAGGTGGATATCCGACCCAAACAAACTCTCATACCCTTTTCTTTCTGCTGTGAGAATGCTAAGTCCCAAATAAGGGATGTTCCTCCTGCCTGGATTGCAGGAAGACGCAGGAGAGCTTCCGTGGGTGCCCTGAAGCCATTAACCTATGTAATCTCAGAGAAAAGCAGATGTGTGCAGAGAGCCCCACAGTGCTTAGACTGACTGTTTCTGTGGCAAACCCTCTGCTATGGCAGTGATGGCAGGGAGGGCTGCACTGAGGAGAGCGGGGGGGGAACTGGGAGCCATAAAGCTCAAAGACACCACAAATATACCATTAGGAGGGACTCAGCTCAGCTCCGAGGAGCACTGTAATGATTCAGAACCTGAGACTCAGGAGATCTCAGGGCCAATATTTAAGAGCTATCTGGGGTGCCGTGTGGACGGCTCAGGGCAGACGAGCGTGTGACGAGCGTGTTACAAGTACAGCATGGGCAACAGGAGCAAAGCTGAAAGAATTTCTAATAATTCCAAGCATCCATTGTGGGAGAAATCCAAACTCAGTTGCCCTATGTGGCTTTTGTTTGTTTGGAGTAATTTAGTAGTCGTTTTCTGAAACAATAAAAGGGGCTGGCCAAGTCATCTCCTGGAAGCTGGAGCTAGCACTGCTCTTCAATTGGCCAATGAACACCGCAAGAGGAGGACAGTACACAACGCTGTTAGTGGCAACCTAAAACATCAATAGCCTGCAAGTGCAAGCTAACACCAGGAGCCAGAAAGGACCTAGGGGTCAAAGGCTGACCTGCTGAGGTCTGCCTTACAGGATGACCTAATTATTGAGGGTGAGGACAGGGAAATGCCTGGGTAGCAATCAAGGGAGGAGAAAGATTCTGGGCCTAAGTCAACAGTCTGCGGGAGGGCAGACTGAGTACAGCCTGATCCAAAAAGAAACAAGATTTCGTGGCACTCCAGAGGTGAGGGGCAGGCAGGCTGAGGCTAACACTCAGGTGGACGAGTTGATGGCTAAGGCCATTTCTTCCTTTGTTTTTGTGAGTAAGCTATGAGGAAAGGGGATGATATGTGGATATTCAAAGTAGTTCGAACAGGCTCCTTACCTTACAGGACTGCAAACGGAATGTCCCTGAAAAATACATCTACCAGGGCCGCAAATTAGCCTGGCCTTGCAGGTATTCCAGCGACACACAAGGCAGGGGACACAGCTGTCACTGAGAGCAGAACCTGACTGAGATGATTCTTCTGAATCCAAGAATGTGTCTGTTCATTTGCTCATGTGTTTGTCTCACCCCCTACCCTGATCCCGTCCAACGAGGCAGGCACTGTCTCACCCCCACCCTGATCCTGTCCAACGAGGCAGGCACTGTCTCACCCCCTACCCTGATCCTGTCCAACGAGGCAGGCACTGTCTCACCCCCTACCCTGATCCTGTCCAACGAGGCAGGCACTCTACCATGAGTTACATTCCCAGCCCTGGTTGGATTTTTTGGTAGTTGTCATTTTTTAACTTTCTGATATGCTCTTGCTAAACAGTTGCCCTGGTTGGCTTTTGAACTTATGATTCTCTTGCCTCAGCCTCCTCCAGTGGCCCAAAGTACAGGCTTATAGCACCAGGTCTCTGGGAGCTGTGAACTTCAACGAGGAAATCTAGAGCTAACAGCACACTTTGAGCACTCTCCCTAGACCTTGAGTAGGAATCAATCTCTCCACTCCTGTGTGTGTGTGTGTATGTGCGCATATGTACACATGGGCATATATACACAGAGAGAAATTTATTAGGGAAAAGTACGAAACAATTTGAGTGGGAGGGGTCCCAAGATTGGAATACCCTAGTTTTTCTTTGTTTGTCTGTTTGTTTGTTTGTTTGTTATTTTTAAGCAGGTTCTGATGTAGCCCAGCCTGCCCTCAAACTTGCTTCTTAGCTGGATGATCTTGAACTCCTGATCTTCCTGCCTTCGTCTCACAAGTGCTGGATTGCAGATACGTATCCCTGAGGTACCTGGCAAGCACTCTACCACTGAGCTCCATTCCCAGTCCTGGGCAGGGCTCTTTATGTGTTCAGGTGATCGTATACACATGACATCACACGGGCGTCCTCACCACATGGCTTCTGAAATCTACAGCTGCTGCAGCTGCTTTCCTCCCCTTCCACCAGACTCCAGTCTCAGCTAATGACTAGAGGGATACACTGCTTCTACTACAGATGCTGCTGCTCACCACTGTGACTTATATCTGCACTCAATCTCTCAGAGGCTCTACAATACTGCTGCTGTATCATTTGTGGTTAATTAGAAACCCCACAGTTTTCTTAGTTTATTGGCAAACATACATGGATTCCTACTAAGCCCCATTTTGGTCATTCGATGAGCTAGAGTCTTAGAGCCAGAGAGCTATATATTAATTTTTGGGTGTGTGGGGCTGGTGAGATATCTCAGGGGTTAAGAGCACTGGCTGCTTTTCCAGAGAACCTAGGTTCTGCAATCCAGCACTTGTAAGGTAATGGAAAGAGTTCACTGTCATTCAGCTAAGTAGCAAGTTTGAGGGCAGCTTGGGCTACATTAGTTTCCAGCACTCTCATGGCAGCTGACAGAGAATCCACACCCTCTTTTGGCCTTGAAGAGCACTGCACACATGCATTACACAGAAAAAAAAAGCACCCATATGCAAAGCATATAAAATAAAAAGAAATGAATTAAAAAAAAAAAAGCAGGGTATAGTGACACACGCCTTTAATCCTGGAGCTTGAGAGGCAGAAACAGGTGGATCTATGTGAGCTCAAGGCTAGCCTGGTCTACATAGTAAGTTCCATGACAGACAGAGCTAAGTAGAAAGACCCTGTCTCAGAAACAATAATAGTAATGATAAAATTTACATGTATGTAATAGTATATGACTTATTTATAGTTAACCAAGACATACTTTATTTCTGCAGCAAAATAGAAAAGTCAATTCCAGCTTAAGGTTTTATACTTCTATGCAAAATTATTAAAAATAGAAAAATATGATTATAATACTTTCAAGTAAAATATGAGCTTCTAAGTACTTATCTTTTTTTGAGGGGGAGACAGTTTCAAAACATGGTTTCTATGTATCCCAGACTGGCCTTGAACTCAGAGATCCGCCTGCTTCTGCTGCTCAGGTGCTGAGATTCAAGGCGTGCTCCGCCACTCACTACTGCCAGGCTTTTTTTTTTTTTTTTTTTTTTTTTGTCTACGAGCTAATCAAATGACAAAATATCATTCTCGTATGTAAGGAGTTCTATTGACATTCTAAAATATACTGTGGTTGCCTAGAATGCGCGAATCCCCGAGTCTGCTCTTTAACACTACAGAGACAGACAGACACACATACCCACACCCACACCATGAGAGTGAGTTTATATGTATATTATCCAGCCGTGGTGGGTATATAATATACATACTTGTAACTCTAGCTATTCCAGAGGCCGAGGCAGGTGAACTGCTTAAGCATGGAATTTTAAGGTCAGCTGTTTAAAAAGTGACAGAAGATCAAGTTTAGCCCATAAGTGGATCTTTTGAAAATTCTGGTTGATAACGCCAAAACCTCAGATCTTTACAGAGCACTGCTCAATGTCAGGCAGAAGAGATCTACACAGGCCACTCTCAATGGCTGTACAGACACAGTGAAGGATAGAGATTAAGAATGGATAAAACTGCAAAAGCAACAGAGAGCCACCGTCAGTGCCAGTGATACACACTGGCCGGAAAGTGCATGCTAACACGATGCAGTATTATTTATGTGGCTGCTTCAGCCATCTCAGCAATGAACAAAGTACCCAATCAAAGAAGCAGATGGGAGCCAAAGGCATTAAGAAAGGAGCCCCTGGGATTCTCCCTTACGTCCTCACAGAGGCCCTCTTCAGCCTGCAACAGGAGAAACAAGGTAGGAATGGGGCTGCTGGTCCATCGGTGTGCACTAAACAAATGACACCAGGGACTGCCCCAGAGGGCAAGTGGCTGATCTTCCTTTTAGAGATGGGAGGCCAGGTCCAGACAGAGTGATTTTTCTCAGGAAGACAGAGTGAGAAATGTGTTTTTATTTTTGAGACCGCCTCTCACACAGCAAAGGCTGGCCCTAAACTATGTTGCCAAGGTTCCTACCTTTGTCACCCATGGGCTGAGATTTTAGGTGAACATGCCCAGCAGCCTGTAAACTTGAACTCTGAATCCCTGAGCTTTATTCGGTGATCTTTGCACCTTTCTCATTTTGCTGCCTTTGCTAAATGGCCTATGTACAATCAAGTGCTTTTGAGATTTTAAGTAGACTTCTAGTTGACGTATACATCCTTTATTTAGACTCTTTCTGCCCAGGTGTACTAGTACTTGCCTAAAATCCCAGCACTGGGGAACTGAGGCAGGAGGATCACATATTCAAAGTCAGCTTGGTCTACATAGTAAGATCCAGGGGATGAACAGATGGAGAGATATATCCCTTAGGCTGTAGCTTAGTAGCAGAGCATACTTGTGTAAAGTCCTTAGTTCATTAACTCAATTCTCAGCAACACACACACACACACACACACAGACACACACACACACACAGAGTTAACTGCTATTATGTTTGTAAATCTACTGAAGATCTACAGTTCAAGTGACAATAACCTGGTGTAAGATACCTGATCATAGCCGGGCTGTGGTGGCGCACACCTTTAATCCCAGCACTTGGGAGGCAGAGGCAGGCGGATTTCTGAGTTCGAGGCCAGCCTGGTCTACAGAGTGAGTTCCAGGACAGCCAGGGCTACACAGAGAAACCCTGTCTCGAAAAACCAAAAAAAAAAAAAAAGATACCTGATCATGCATGTAACACTCTTAATGGCTTGACAGTCATCTATGACCTCACTTGTGGTAGGTAACCAACTTAACATTTCAAAATGGTCAGCTGGCTAAAAGCCCTAGAGCTGCTTGCTTGTCAGGCCGCATTTCCTGCTGGAGACTGAAAAAGCTCCTTGGAAAGCCCTGCATGCCTCTGCACTCAGCCCAGCTGTCCCCTACTTCCCTGAGGAGTAAGTGAGGAGTCTGCAGACAAGTTTGGCTGTAAGGTAAGACAGTAGACAGGGTGAGGTAATGCTTGGCCAAAGGTCACACTTAACTGGATCACTGAGTTCTACAGAATGACCCCTTAGCTAGCCTGTCATAGTGACGTTCTTTACCTTGTTTCTTTAGTTTTTGGTAAATCTGTGGAGACTGACCCCTGGTATTGAACCTACGTCAGCTGAGGAAGTGAAAGAGTTGAGTGAAGGCAAGTTCTGTGAGCAGGCGTTGTTTATACTTGGGCTACAACCTGAGAGATGCTACAGGCTCCTTCTGCTGAGAAGGACACGTGCAACCAAGAACAACTGTGTCTCTCCTGAGGACCCAACAGGAGGAGATAATTATAACAGCCACCCGCAGAAGTCCCTTTGGTTCTCTTGATATCTTAGAGTTCTTATTCCTGTAATAAAATACCATGGCCAAACCAACTTGGGGGGGGTTATTTGGCTTACATATCCTATTTTACTTGAGGGAAGCCATGGCAGGAACTGAAGCAGAGACCATGGAGGAAAGCTGTTTACTGGCTTGTTCCTCATGGCTTGCTCAGCCTCCTTTGTTATACAACCCAGAACTACCTTTCCTGTAGCCAGACACACACAGATACATACACAGACACACAGACACACACACACACATACACACACAAACACACACACATACACACACACACACACATACACACACACACACACACATACACACACACATACACACACACACATACACACACACACACGCACACAACCAGGGAGCTGCCACATCAATCATTAATCAAAACAATGCCCCACAGACTTGCCTACAGTTCGTTCTGATAGAGCATTTTCTCAATTAAGATTCCCTCTTCCCAGGTATGTTTAGGTCTGTGTTGACAAAATCAACCAGCACACGTGATGAAAAACCAATCTGCCCACAGCCAGATGTGCCAATGTCCTACTAGGCTCCCTGACTGCGACGTTCCCACTTGCCTTTGTCCTCTGCAGTACCGGAACCCAGCAAAGAATGGATTTCAGTTCAAAAACTCTTAGAAGCTCTTAACTGTTTTAGAATCATGCTTTTTCTCCCAGGGTTACCTCTTCCTTGTCCTTACTCTTAAATGCCACATAAAAGGAATGTGTAAGTCTATTTAGATAAACCAAGCTAAAAGATTATTCTACAAAATATAAAATGAAACATGTTTTTGATTGTTCGGTCATTTGTTTTGGCAGCTAAGGTCAAAATCAAGGCAACTGGTATGATTACAAAGGGCCAGGCCAAATAATCTGTCCAAACAAGAAGAAAGGCTGGGCACGGTGGCACGTGCTTGTAACCTTAACCCTCAGGCGGCCAAGGCAGCAGGTGAGTGCCAGGCCAGCCAGGGATACGAAGCAAGACCCCGTCTCAAAAAAGAAAACAGTTACAAAGGCACAACCAAGAACAACACCCAAAGCAGTCTCCAGCTAAGCTGGACCGGAGCTGAACAGGGGGAGGAGGGAGAGGCAGCATCTCTGGCGGGGCTCCCCAGGCTTCCATCCTAAAGGGGGAGAGGCTACTCTGGCTCAACAGACTCAGGCACTCAGAGCTCTAACTGCTCTCTTCAGCACCCACACGGTACTGCATGAGATGGGTGGCAACAGGCTTAGTTAATTATCTCATGTTTCTAATGACTCGGGCTCCGAAGCAGAGTGTCCCCCAAGGAGTCACAGCATGGGTACAGTTCTGTTCCCACTTAGTTTTATATTTGTATGTGTGTTTAACAGGAAAATGACATATGCATGCAATTTGTAAACAAACAAAATGCCCAAATTGGCAACACAAAACTCTTTTTGCCATTAGCATGAGTGATCAAAAAGCTTAACTGGCAAGACGTTGATAATTATTAAAAATGGTGATGGTTTGTTATGCTATTCTTCCCACTTTTGTGTACAGCTAAAAATTTCCATCTAAAAATGAAGAATTTCAACTTAAAACCCAGGGGCAGCCAAGAGCACGGCAGGATCCACGCAGGCCCTGGGCAGTCTGACAGTGTTTCACTGTGTTCCAGAGCACGCTGCCCAGGCCCCCATCTTCCTGCCTGGAGTGGTGTGTGAACAAGGCTTCAGCTCAGTGTAGCTCTCTCTTAACTCTGAGTGTGGCTAGAGACCTTTGTTCGAGGAACCAGGCCGCCCACTCATCTCCACAGTCGGCTCACTGGCTTCCTCTGATGACAGAAAGAACTGGGGAGGGAAGAAATGGTTTGGGTTTTTGTTTGGGTGGATGTTTTCCAGGTTTTCCTCCGTCTGGACATCCTCCTGCCTCAGCCTCTCAAGTACTGGATCTGCACGTATGTGCCATCAGAAAGTCAGAAAGTCTTTACATAGTATAAGTTTTTGATGGACCAAGTGTTGCGCTGAGACAGGGGAAGGCAAAGCTGATGGAGCCAGACTCAGAGGCTGGGTCAATACGACGCACATGCCTAAGGACAGCCAAAGACATCCTCCAAGTGTAAGGCTGAGGCAGATACTTTAGGCACCCTTTTAGGAAGGGAACTGAAGCACCCACCACAGAAAATGGTAGAGGAGACGGCCATTGCTGCCTTGCTCCCGTCCCTAAGCCCTACTGCATTCTGACTCATACCAGATTCTCTGGTGTGATTACACTTGGTGAGACACTTCAGTGAGTTTCACAGAGATCTAGAATTTAGATTATAAGGAGAAAAAAAAAAACTAATAGGGGAACAGATGAAACAAGAATAGCAAAATGTGGAAGATACTAAGGTGGAAGATACCGTCACAGGCCTGGGATGGCAGCTCCTCAGGAAGCTAAAGAGAGAGGATCAAAAGTTCAGGGCCTGCCTAGACTACAGAGTAAGTTGAAAGCCACGCTGGACAACTTAGTGAAACCTTGTCTCAAATTAAAAAGTACAAAATTGATAGAGATATAGTTCAGTGGTAGAACACTTGCCCAGCGTGCCCAAGGTCCTAGGTTCAATGCCAGGCAGACAAAGGGGGAAAACAAAAAAATCACTTGGAAGATACTGAAACTAGTTATCAGTATATACAGGCTAAACAAACAAAGCTTCCCTTGCCCTCTGAGTATGAACATCATTATGCTTTGTTTTCTTTCTATGTATCTACTGCCACTTTATTTTACTAGTGAACCTTTAAAATCACGCACTTGTTTATTGTATATGGGTTCACACGACACTATGAGTGTGGAGGGCAGAGGACAACTGGTGGGAACTGGGACGGGACTCGGGTCGTCAGATTTGGCAGGAAGCACTTTACTCACTGAGCCATCTCCCCGGCCTATTACTGATGCCCTTAAAGAACAAAATAAGGATATGTAGCTGTTTGCAGAGCAATTGCCTAGCATGTTGGGTTTGATCCCCAGTACTGGAAAAATAAAATAAAATAAATGAACAAAGAATAAAATGAGTATTTAATTTCACAAAAGAAGAAGTAAAGTTGGCCGGGTGGTGGTAGCACACGCCTTTAATCCCAGCACTTGGGAGGCCGAGGCAGGTGGATTTCTGAGTTCGAGGCCAGCCTGGTGTACAGAGTGAGTTCCAGGTCAGCCAGGGCTACACAGAGAAACCCTGTCTCAAAAAACCAAAAAAGAAGAAGTAAAGTCTAATAAAAAGAGTCAGGAAAGAATAAAACAATCTGGAACGCTTCGTTAGTCTAGCACACAGTAATTCTAAATCAAGACCTTGCTACACAAACCCAGTAACCCTTACGTCCTGTTTATGTTTGGATGTAAGAGAGCACAGGGTGCTATCCTCACCTGGCTTCTTGCTCATGGTGTGACACACAGAACCCTGTTCTTCAGTGTCACAAGTCACTAGAGCCTATGACTACTGTTTAGGGCAGCCAAGTAAGCACACGGTACTCTTACCATCAGCTGTCTGGCCGCCTCCAGGGCCCATGGAGCATGAGAACATACTACATTCTCGGGGTGCAGCCCTTTGTTAACAGCATACTTCTGCCCAGCTGCAATTTCCTCAACTCATTCTCCATTTCCAAAGGGCATCTGCCCAGATGAGAGGGTGCTAAAAAATCTACAATCAGTTGTCCCCACGAGGAACCAAGCTACCCAGAGAACAGGTCTGTGGAACCAGATTCTTTTGGGTTGTTAGTTTCTGTTTTGATTTAATTTTTTCCCTTCCTTTTTTCCTTGTTTCCTCCTTCTTTCCTGGATTCTCCATTTAACCAAAACTGAATCTGGTTGCTTACTTATAGCTGAGTTAAACTGGTTTGAAATCTTTTGTCAAACAAGTAGGCAAACTTGTAGGACCTGGACGGAATCTTTTCCTACCTGAAGCTCTGACCTCTGCCTCGATGTTCTCAAAGTTCTTCAATTGGAAGCAGGACCTGGTCACACAGTCCAGCCCACAGACTTTAGGAGTTCCTGAACCAACATAAAGAAAGCTGACAAGTGACCCTTCACTGACTTCTCACAGGCCCACTAGTAGTGACCATCTAGACCACAGCACAGTGGTGTAAAAGGCTCCGAGTCCTGCGGAGACATCTAGCACCCGAGGATTTTAATGAGAGAAATCTGTGTGCTGACATGGTGTCCTCCACCCCTTACCACAGCCCTCAGGGCAGACCATTTACTTTTCTTGGTACACTGAAAATGGGTAAAGAGAAAAGAGTGAAGCTGGTGTATTTGTGGAATTTCAATGTCTTTGTTTGTATAATGAACTGTTTTCCTTTCTTTTCTTTGTGACAGTGGGGAGCACACCAGGGTGTTGGTTTTAGGCCACACTCTGCCCTGAGCTTTATTCTCTCATTCAGGATCTGAGGTGATTTATTATTATTATTAATTATTATTTCATTTGATGCTTCAAGTGAAAGTCACAATCAGCATGGAACAAAGAACCTGACATCTATACAGTGTGCTAATCCACACAGCCATTTCACCATTTGCTCCAGTACCGGAATGAGATGGGGAAGCTAGAGCCCTGTCCCTACTTTGACTTTCTGGGTTTCTTACTTCTGCTTACTTGGGGGTAATATCTGAGGTTTTGTAGTTTCTGGGAATCATTTGTAACAGTGATGGGGTGACAAGCTGACAGATTAACTGTCACTGGAGTGTGTCACAGCTGGGTTGTGGAGAGAGAGCCAGGGTGAGGATGTCAGCTGGCTAAAGCCTTAAAGCCCACTTACTGAAGCTGACATTAAGAGGACAGGTGTGGCAAACTGCATGTACACCTCTTCCCTGACCCAGGGAATGCTTCCCAGAGGATGCTGGTCCCAGTCAGGGAGAGTCAAACAAAGGCAAAGTTCTCTCAGATTAAAAAGCAAGGCTGTTAGCTGTTGAACAGACAAGTCAGGGGCACTTATAGCCAAGTGTAACCAGGAAAATCTAGGCCCCAGGGCTGTGAGGATAGCTCAGTTGGTAAAATGCAGGCCTAGCATGTACAAAGCCCTGGGTTCCAGCCCCAGCACTCCGTCAAACAGGGCATGGTGGTCACACACTTGTACTCCCAGCACACAGAGATAGGAGGAGGACCCAAAAAACAGTTCAAGGTCATCCTCAGTTGCACAGCAAGTTGAAGGCCAGCCTGGGCTACACAAGACCTCGCCTCAAAAAGAAAATTCAAACCTTGTTGGAATTATTATTTTTAAAGGCAATCAACTATTTTTGATCAAGTTATTTTAATAAGTATTTATTCACACTCTCAACCAAAAAAAAAAATATATAAAGATTGAGAGTTTGAGACAACCTCTGTTCCCATTTCCCCTTCTTGCTTCCTGATACACAGCCAGGGTAATAGGTGCATGAGTCCTGAAATCAGCAACTACGTAAGCACAGCAAGTTGGAATAGATGTATTCCTCTCTTAGCACGAATAGTAACGTGTTATACATTATGGCTTGCTTTCTGTGTACTTATTCAGCTGTGTGCATGTGTGAGGAGGCCGGAGGTCTACACTGGCCCCTCGGGTCCATCACCGCTCTTTTCTGAAAGGCTTTCTCACTGCTCTGGAACTTGCTAAGCAGACTGGCCAGTGACAACAGCTCTTCAGGGCTGGGATGACAAGCACGCACCAGCACACCTGGCTTTTATGACTGTTCTGGGGCTTGAACCCGGTCTTCCTGGGTTTACTGAACTACCCCAACACCCTTTTTATTTTTTAATTATTATTTTTTTTGATAATAGGGATTAAACTCGGTCCTATTCATGCTGGGCAAGTATCCTACTGAGCTAATTCCCTGTCCTTACCACCTGCTTTTTAATTTTACTTTTATTTATTTATTTTTTTACCTGTATTTACTTTTATGTGACGGCAGGATGGGGTAGTGTGGAGGGCGGGCACTTTCGGGAGTCAGGTCTCTCCATCCACCACGCGTGTTCTGGTACTGACCCCATCGTCAGGCGGGCAGCAATCCTTTAACAACTGAGCTACCTTGCTGGTCCTGCTTCTTAAACATTCTTACTCTTCCACTAAATCCCTGACCCATCTCTTACTGTTTGTTTACAGCTCTTCCTCTTCCTCCTATCTTCTTTTTCCTTCAGCAATCCTCCTGCCCCAACCTCCAGAGAGCTGGGATTGGAACACCAGCTCTTTGCTGTCTTTACACATGTCCATGCCCTCAGTGGGGTACTTTCCTCCACACAGACCATGTTGGCTGATTTCTCTAAGCCCTTGACAGTGCCAGGATCTCAGCCCCCCTCCTCCTCTTCTTCTTCCTCCTCCTCTTCCTCTTCTTCCTCCTCTATTGGCTCTTCCCATGAGCACATGAGCACAGCCAAGGAAGGCTCTCACACATGAAGCTGGGGAGGGGTAGGACAGAAGGACTCACCCTTCTCCCCTCTGAGCATTCTTCTAAGCAGCCATGCTTCCTGGGATGGGTGGTGCCTCAGCTCCTTGCTCAGCTCTCTATGCCCAGCCTTCTCTACTCCACTGAAATTCCCAGGGCACCTACAACCTTTCCTTGCTGCTGAATACAGATGGACTTTTCAGTACTTAAGTCACTGACATCTCAGAAGTATCTGAAATTGGGATTGTGTTGTATTTTTGGAACTGGTTCCATGATTCCATGATTCCTGTTTCCCTGTCTCTGGAGACTTCTGAACACAGGAGGCATCCTTCAAATGTTAACTTCCCTAGGAAGAGATCAGTCACACATTCTACCAACAGCCCAGACCTCTCCAGATCTGCATGTTGCAGTCAACAGCCCAGATCTCTCCAGGGCTGCATGCTGCAGTCAACAGCCCAGATCTCTCCAGAGCTGCAGGCTGCAGTCA
>NW_021620849.1:3004715-3008229 GCF_004785775.1 Grammomys surdaster
CCAGAGCTGCAGGCTGCAGTCAACAGCCCAGATCTCTCCAGAGCTGCGGACTGCAGTCAACAGCCCCAGGGCTGGGTGCCTGGCACTTCAGTGGAGGTCTCTGTGCGCCACCCTCTTACCCAGCACTGACTTGTCACTTTGCACCCCCTTGGGCAATGACCCCATGGGGCTGCCTAACCCCTAATGTTTGGGGTCTCCCTTGAGCACTTCTCCATCTCCATCTGGGTCACAAGCAATGCTTGTTCCGATGACTCTGAGTCTTCCACACTCACCCTGATCCTGAACTCCATTTACTCTCCCCACCATATCTGAAACTACCTTGAGATTTGCTGTTTTATTTTTGATTGTTTTGAGACAAAGTCCCACTTATGTACCCCAGGCTGGCCTGAAACTTACTGGATCCACATGGTGTGACACCATGTTGAGCTATAATTGACTTTTGGTCTCTATTCTTGGTTTTTTTTTTTAAAGTACTTATTTATTTAATGTAAATACACTGTCACTGTCTTCAGACACACCAGAAGAGTGCATCAGATCCCATTACAGATGGTTGTGAGCCACTGTGTGGTTGCTGGGAATTGAACTCAGGATCTTAACCGCTGAGCCACCTCTCCTGCCCCCTTGGTCTCTATTCTTGTCACCTCCTACCTTGCTTCTACACTGCAGTCAAAATAAGCCCCTGAAACTTGAGTCTAATGGCTTAGCAGTGTAAGCATTATTAACAACATCATTTTTAAAAATACTTCTGTCTTGGTTACTCTTTTCTTGCTGTGATAAGACACCAAGAACAAGGCAACTTAAGACAGAGTTTACTGGAGGTTCTCAGTTTCAGAGGGCTGGGTTCCATGCCCATCTTGGCAGGGAGCACGGCAGCAAGCAGCCAGGCCTGGTGCTGGAGCAGTAACTAAGACTATATTTAGATCCACAAGCAGGAGGCAGAGCGTTAAGTGTAAATTGTATGGGCTCTTGAAACCTCCAAGTCTGCCTCTATTGGCAAACGTCCTTAAACAAAACCGAACCCCTAATCCGACTCTCAAAAACAGTTCCAATAACTGGTGAGCAAGGATTCAAATACATCAGCCTATGGGGGGCCGTTCCCATCCAAACCTGTGAAACCCAAATAAGCCTAAAATAAAAATGAGATAAACTTAAAAACCACCGTGGAAATAAATATCCAATAGCCTGGAGGTGGGAGGTAGGGACTGAACAGCCACATGAAAATCAACCAGTATTTATAAATGTAGTAGAAACCTACAATAATTAGTCACACAGTGTGATGCTGGTATAGGGGTAGGCACAGCAGAAGAGGAAGCCCGCGGTGGCACACGCCTGCTACTCCAGCACTGCACCGACTCCACTACATTCCCAGCCCCCACATGTTTTTAAATTTGCATGAAAAAAGCCTATCATAAATCTAATAAATAGCAAACTGTGAAAATACTTGCAATTCAAATCACAGAAAAATGGCCAAATTTTCTAAAATATAACATCCAACCACCAAAATTAAGGGTAAAAGACATGTCATGCAGATAAAGATAATACAAAACTACAGGGGAAATGCTCATTTCACCTATAAGAGAAAAGCAAATCAACGCTACATAGAGGATCTGGAGAGACTGCTCCGAGGGTAAAGCACAAGGAGTCAGACCCCCAGCACTGACGCACAATGCTGGCATGGTGGTATGAGTCTGCAGTCCCAACTCTCCGCAATGGCAGGGAGATCCCTGACATTTGCCGACCAGTCAGCCTAGCCCCAGGTCCTAGAGAGCGAGAAAGCCTGCATCAAAAGCAAATAAACAGGTGAACAAACAAAGCTGAAGGGGCTGGGAAGGTGGCTCAGTGGGCGAGCTGGCCTGGCATGCGCAGCTGCAAATAACTAAAGGACCCGGCCTCGAGCGAGGTAAGGACTGACCTCCAAGGTTGTCTCTGACCTCACACCTGTTATACAGTACACACTGGGGTACCTGTACTCACCTGTTTGAACACATATGACATATACAGAACACACACATACAAGTGGATGCTTTAAAAAAAAAAGAGTTTTAAAAAAGGCAAGGTTGATGGCTCCTGAGAAACCACACCTCAGGTTGACCTTTAGCTTCCATGTGACTGTGTATCTGCACACGATTAGCGTATCACACACACACACATACACACAAGTATCACACACACAGAAGCATCTCTCTCACACACAGACACACACATGGATACACAGCCTACATACAGGTATTTTATAAGGTTAACAAAGATCAAAAAGTTTGGCGAAATTCTGGGCAAGATATGGGTTGACAGAACAGACATGAGTATAAATTGGTAGACATTCTAGAGAGGATGATCTGATGATACAAAGTAAAATTACAACCGTTCCAGCAGCACACTTCTAGAAATTGTTCTTGCAGCTCTACCTGTCTATATAAAACTGTATGTGTATAATAAGAATAAATCATGGTATGCTCATGTGACACAAGACCGTGTTTTGATTTGTTTTAAAGAGGGGCCGAGGAGATGGCTCAGTTGGCACAGTGTTTGCCACTTGAGCGTAAGAACCTGATTTGGGGGCTGGAGAGATGGCTCAGTGGTTAAGAGCACTGACTGCTCTTCCGGAGGACCTGAGTTCAATTCCCAGCAACCACATGATGGCTCACAACCATCTGTAATGGGATCTGATGCCCTCGTCTGGTGTGTCTGAAGACAGCTACAGTTCACTCACACATAAAATAATTAAGTCTTTTAAAAAAAAAAAGACCCTGACTTGGATCCTACTGGCATTCAAAGCCAGGCATGCTGCCTGTAACCCTAGCAGTGGTGAGGCTGAGACAGGAGGATCACTGGAGCTCACTGGCCAGCTAGTCTTGCTGAACTGGTGAGCTCCGGAGTAGTGAGAGACTCCGCCTTAAAAAATAAAGTGGGCTGGGCTCTGGAGATGGCTCACCAGGCTGTGCAAGTACGAAGAGCTGAGTTCAAAGCCCCAGAACCTACGTGAAACTGGACATGGTGTCAAGTATCTGTGAGCCCAGTGTTCCCTCAGCAACATGGAGGTGGGCACAAGAGGAGTCCTGGGAGCCGTGAGCCAGCTAGCCTGGCATATGCAGCCATGAACAGGAGGCCCTGTCTCAAAGAGAAAGGTGGAAACTGACCCCTGAACTTGTCCTCTGATCTCCATAGACACTTGGTCACACATCCTGCATGTTCAGACATGAACACACACACATATACTTACACATGCACACACATGTATACCCCATACACATGCATGCAAATACATGTATACACATTCACATATCAAACACACTTTAGAAAAAATGATACTTTTAATGAACTAGTATAAAGAGATCCCCAAGACACACTGAGTAGACAAAAGCCAGGTCTGGTATTGGCAGTGCATGTATCTCTGTGAGTTCATGGTCAGTCTTGTCTACAGAGTGAGTTCCATGACATCCAAGACTGCAAAAAGGAACCCTATCTTAAGACAAAAAAACAAAGAGAGAGGGAGAGGGAGAGGGAGAGGGAGAGG
>NW_021620849.1:3010829-3091306 GCF_004785775.1 Grammomys surdaster
TGGGATGGGCTGCAGTTGCTCAGCAGCAGAGCACAGCACGCCCAAGCTCTGGGATTATAATCCCTAGTGCCACAGAAAAGCAAGACAAAAACACCAGACAAGTGGGATGCAGTCTGCACACCTGCACTCCCAGCTCCCCAGGAGTTCCAGGCCAGCATGTGCAAATGAACCAGCCTAAAACCTTACCTTATGGACTAGCTATCCCACTTCTGGGTACACATCCAAGAGCATATTTATAACCATTTTTCATAGCTGCTTTAAGCACAATAGCCGAAGGGTGAAAACAACTCAAGTGTCCATCATGAGATGGGTAGGTAATTGGATGGTATATACACATAAGGTAATATTGCTAAGCCTTTAAAAGGAAGGAAATCCTGTCAATACAACGTGGATGAGCCTTGAAGGCATCATGCTAAATGAGAGAGAATGGTCACACAAAGACAAGTGCGATGATTTCATTTATGAAAGAGAAGAATGGTGGCTGCTAGGAGAGTTGGGAAGGAGGAGGAGAAGAGAGAAGGGAAGAGAGGAAGAGGGGAAGAAAGGAGGAGGGGAAGAAGGGGAGAGGGGGGAGAAGAAGGGGAGGAGGGAAAATGGGGAGGAGTGAAGGAGGAGGGGAGAAGGGGAAGAAGGGAGGAAGAGGAGGCGAGGAGGAGGGGAGGAGGGAAGGTGGAGAGGGGAAGAGGGGAGGAGGGAAAAGGAAAACAGGAGTTGTTATTTAATGAGTACAGACTTCTATTCTCTAAGATGAAGAGGTTCTGAGGATCAGTTTTACACAACAAATGAGTACATATAACATCACTAAACTGTACACACAAAAATAATAAAGACACACACACACCCCTTTTTCGAGGACCAGATCTCACACTGTCAGATCAATTAGCCTCAAATTGGCTAACCTCCACCTCAGCCTCTCACACACTGGGATGACAAATGTCATGCCTGGTTTGTACAGCCGTTTACTTCACTGCTTTGCCTCTAGGAACCTGTGCTATAGACACCTTCAGATAAATAACCAAGAATGAACGACATCAAGGATGGTCACCACAGTTTTGCTTTAGGGTTTCTTGTTTTGGTTTTTGAGACAAGGTCTCCTGTAACTCAGGTTGGCTTCAAACTTGCTGTATAACTAAGAAAGCCCTTGCATTTTTGATCCACCTACCTCCATCTTCCAAATGCTGGAATTACAGAATGCAGTTTTGTCTTGCAATAATGAAAAACTACAAGTAATTTAAATGAAACACTACAGAAAAGTATACTATACTGCTCTGTGTGTGTGTGTGTGTGTGTGTGTGTGTGTGTGAGAGAGAGAGAGAGAGAGAGAGAGAGAAAGAGAGAGAGAGAGAGAGAGAGGCAGACAGACAGACAGACAGACAGACTGACTTGGGCTCAAGTGAACCATCCTACCTAATCCTTCTGAGTGCGTGGGATACAGGCACGCACTACAGAGCCCAGTGAAGCACTGCACTAACAGAAGGTGAGAGCTAGTGCGGTCGACCATGTACCTAGAATGTTCTAGGACCTGGAGCCATTCCTGGCACTGGAGATGGAAAATTAACATAAAGGGGTTGGGGAGAGAACTCAGAGGAAGAGCACACAGTTCTTGTGTGTGCGTGCGTGAGTGAGTGCGTATGTGCGTGCGTGCCTGTGCCTTAGGTAACATAGTGACAGTTGTGTAAAAGGAGACTATGTCTACACAAGCTGACAGGCTTGCATGTGCACAGATACCTCTAGAAAGAGAACAGAACTTGGCAATAGGAGCCCTGCTGGGGACTGGAGTTTGGGTATGAAGTGAATGAGACAAAGGATTTCTGCTTTTCATTTTACAATCCTTCAATATTATTTGAGGGTTTGGGGTGGTTTATATGTTTGTTTTGTTGGGTTTCTTTTAATTTGTTTTTCTGTCTATTTGCTTTGAGACAGAGTCTCACTCTGTAGACCAGGCTGTCCTGGAACTCAGAGAGATCCACCAGCCTCTGCCTCCTGAGTGCTGGGATCAAAGGTGTGCGCCACCTCACCTGGCTCTTATTTGCATCTGTGTATGTATGTATGCATGTATGCATGTATGTATGTATGCATGCATGTATGTATGTGTGTATGTGTGTATGCATGTATGTATGTATGCATGCATGTATGTATGCATGCATGTATGCATGTATGTATGTGTGTATGCATGTATGCATGTGTGTATGCATGTATGCATGTATGCATGTATGTATGTATGCATGCATGTATGTATGCATGTATGTATGTATGTATGCATGCATGCATGTATGTATCCATCCATTTATCTGTCATCCATCCATCTATCATCCATCCATCCATCCATCTATCTGTCATCCATCCATCCATCCATCCATCTATCATCCATCCATCCATCCATCCATCTATCTGTAAATATAGTTTATCTTTTATTTAAGGAAAGTAGAGGAGCCAACAAACAAGCAAGGAACAAACAGACATTCCCCCACTAGCCCTGAGCTGTCCTAAGTCATCCCTCAATACAAGAGTAAGGTCTGTGCTCTGCTTCTGGCTTCCTCCTCCAGGCTCCTCCCGTCCCCTCCTCACAGGGATGGTGGTAGCAAACTTTCAGCTGCGCAAACAACACATGCTTTCTCCTACCTCTTGAACTTATTTGCCAAACACAGCTTCTCTTGTTAGAACATTCTGCTCCAACTCCCAGTTCCTTTGGATCACACTTCAACACCTCCTCCTCCAGGAAGGCTTCCTTAAGCTACAGTCTGGATTGGGCAGCACTCTGAGGTGTTCCAGCTCTGCACTCCTCAATTGTAGGTTTATCACATACTGTTAAGATTGTAAAATCATCTGCCTCTCCCACTGGGCTAAAGCTCCGTCTAGCTGTGACCCAGCATGTCTGGGTCATGACTGTATCTCTGACATCAAGCAGAGTGTCTAGACCATAAACTGTATTCAATAAATATGTGAAGGTCGCTTGTTTCTGTAACTTGTTTTGTTTGAGAAAGGGTCTTACTTTGTTGCCCAGGTTAGCCTCGAACTCTGACAATCCTCCTGCCTCAGCCTCCCAAGTGCTGGCTTACAATGTGCCAACAAGACTCTTACTATCAGGAGACGTGACCACATAACACAGTTTCGGGGTACAGAACAGGGAGCACAGACGATGCCCTTTCCATCCAGACATCACTGCTTGTGTCCAATGCTTTTGTTTCCTGTGTTTTTTCTTAGTTGTGTCCCCAAGCTGGACACATGACAGGGCCTTTCTGATGGCCATTCTGGTTAGGGAGTGCTTTGCTGCACCAGGTGAAGCCTAAACCTTCTGTTTTATTTTTGAGTAGCGTCCATGCAGAACAGACATGCTGCCTTGCTCACTGCGGAGATGCTGATACTGCGCCCGGCAATGACTGTGCTGCTGAGTGCTTAAGAAAATGTGCTAGAATATTCATGGTTTAGGTTCTCTTTCAAATCATTTCTTTTTGTTGGTTTGTTTTATCAGGCAGGGTCTTATGAAGTCTGGACTAGCCTCAAAATTGCCATGTAGCCAAGGATAGTCTTGAACTCCTGATTGTTTTGTTTCTGCCTCCAAAGTTCTGGGCTTAAAAGAGTGTCCTACCATGCCTGCCTGGCTTATTTCTTAATCTTCCCAGTTTGTTTGTTTGCTTGCTTAAATCAGAGTCTGACTAAATAGCCCTGGCCTATGAACTCGCTATGTAAGCCAGACTGGCCTCAAATTTGCTATAATTTTCCTGCCTCAGTCTCCCAAGAGCTGAAATAATAGCCATGTCCTACTATGTCTAGCCTAATAACAGCTTTGGTTAGCTATAATAATCAATACTTGGTGTCACTAGCACAGTAGCATATATATGTATGACGTAAGAAACTATTACAAGTTTCCTTGAGTATGTTCGCAGCACATGAGTATTTAACCCAGGGTGTGAGATCAAGAGCTGGCCTACAGCACCTGCCTAGCGTGCAGAGGGTCCGGGCGTCAACCCCTGATGCACACATATGCACAGGAGCAAACGAGAGGTCGGACTGACCCATGTAGCCTGTTCCACTTCTCTACTCATGTTACAGAGAGCCCCTCTGTAGGAGTGCTTACTCTGTTACAATAGAGCCTCCCCTGGTATAATCAATCGAAATAAATCTTTTCTGTTTTGGTTTACATGGCAGGGTTTTTCTGTGTAGTCCTGGCTGTCCTAGAATTCTCTCTGTAGACCAGGCTGGCCTCAAACTCAGATATCCACCTGCCTCTGTCTCCTGAGTGCTGGGTTTAAAGGCGCGTGCCACTACTCCCCAGCTAAAATCTTAATATTCTTTATATTAATGAGAAACATGGTCTTAAACTGCTTTTTAAAAGACATGTACCAAATTACAATATCTGTAAAATACTAGGAACAAATTTCAGTATTCTTACCAACACCAAAGAGTTAACTTAAATTGTTTCCTAACTAAATGGGTAAAAAGGCTGAACTCTCAGCCTAATAATAATTAGCCCGAACTGGCATTTAGAATGCACATGACACAATGCTAATGCCTCACACATGTTTTATTTAATCCCCACAGCAACTCTGTGAAGAGGGACTACTACTACCCCAATAAACAGATGAGGAAACTGAGGCTCAGGCACTCCATGTGCTGCAAAGCTCAGGAAGGGAGGAGGCAGGGTCTGACCCAGGCTCTGTCACTCCTGACTCTTCCACCTTCGCCAGTCATGCAGCGTCACTGATTACAGTAACAACAAAAGCACTTCCAAAAGTTTCCTCGCTGCTTTAGTTTCCTACTTTCTGATTTTCTACCTATGGGAAAATACAAACAAACTCCAGAGATAGCAGAATCCAAGATCATGAGACTAGGGGTACAGCTTAAGGGAGCACTGCCCAGCACTGGCAGGGAGACTAGGGTACAACTTAAGGGAGCACTGCCCAGCACTGGCAGGGACCAGTTTGCCTTTACTCCATTACTAGGAGTGCACAGTTCTAGAAGTGTCAAGAACCAAATGTAAGGCAGAGAAAAAAAATCAAACAATGGGTACCAAAAAATCAAAGGGTGCCAAGTGTCACCTCAACACAGCTTCAGAAGTTCCCGAAGCATCATATCCACTTCATCCCTTGGTGTGAAGTGGAGAGAGCAGAGTGCCTCAGCCCCAGTGATGTCATGGGGTTAACAGATGAAGAAAGCAGGAAATGGTTTCTTTTCTTTTTTTTTTTCTTCTTCAAGAAATACTCTGGTTGAATTTCCTTAACAGGTTTCAACTTCTCCATTCAGAGAAAATAGTTCTGTTTCAGAAAAGCAACAATAGAAGAAACGCTATTGGCAGGACATCTACAGTTACAGGCATCAACTAGAACAAGAGAACCTGGCTTCAATCTCCCGGTACTGCAGCTCTATGGGCTAGGAAGACCCTGAGCCTTATTAACTTCCTTCTTTACCCCCCGTATGTTAGCTGGGGCAGTAACAGCACCTACTCTGGGTTATTGGGAGACATAAATAACATACGTAAAGCCCTTAGCCACAGTGTGTGATGCGTGGTCGTCTTTACATGCCCAGCATTGGTAGGGACTGATGCAGCAGAAGCAGCACCAACTATTCCTGGTTGAAACTTGATTGAAAGAAGAGAAGGAAGTCAGGTATTGTGAAACTCAACCTGTCATCCCTGCATCAGAGAAACAGAGGCAGGAGGATCACTGTGAGTTCAAGACTAGACTGGTCTACATAGTGAGTTCCAGGCTGGCCCAAGCTACATAGCAAGATACTGCCTCAACAGCATAAAACAAAAAAACTAAATAAATAAATAAATAAGATAAAAGAGGAAAGGGTGGTGGAGAGGGGGAAAAAGAAGAAAGAAGTAGCCGGGAGGTGGTGGCGCACGCCTTTAATCCCAGCACTTGGGAGGCAGAGGCAGGCAGATTTCTGAGTTCAAGGCCATCCTGGTCTACAGAGTGAGTTCCAGGACAGCCAGGGCTATACAGAGAAAGCCTGTCTCAAAAAGCAAACAAACAAACAAACAAGAAGAAGAAGAAGAAGAAGAAGAAGAAGAAGAAGAAGAAGAAGAAGAAGAAGAAGAAGAAAGTGAATTTCCTTTCTACTTGAGAAACAAAGGCAAATACAGTGGCAAATTGCACACGGGTTGTAAAGCTTCAGACTAGGCGAGGGAGGCACTGGCTAGCAGCTGCTGGCTAATGCTTCCAGCTTCCCACCTGTGTACTCAAAGAGCACAGTCTGCTCTGGTGCTACAATTTTGCTATTCCTCAAGGGCAAGTAATCAAAACGGACAGAGGGCTGTGACAAATAGGACCCACTGCTGCTGCCAGAAACCCAGTCAAGGCTACACCGTGGGTCCCAAGCGCTTTGTTTAGCAGGCTCTCCACTTAAAGTTACGTTTTAACTCAGGAGCTTTTCTACGCTTTTAATTTTTTCTTTTTAATTGACATGTAATAACTGCATGTATTAAAACTTTTAGATGACTACCCAAATTAATTAACTTTAAACAGATGTCAAGAACTACTCAGAACCTAAACAGGCACAGACTGGTCCAGTGTATCTGTTGAGCAATTTCACGAATGCCAAGATGTTGGTGAGATACTGCAGAGATAAGTACGGGCATGGGCACTTGAGGGGAAGGAAGACCATGCTGTGCATGGCCCTGTCGGCTCTTGCTGACTAGCTCCCCCTCCTGCCCTGGCTGTTCCCCTCCCTATTAAGAGACCACTTCAGGGAACAGACTGCTAGTTCTGGCCTTTCCTACAGGTTCCAGTGTGAAATGCTCAGTACATGGAGAACAGAGACACATTTCCTTGGCAGCCGAGGGAAGGAACGTTTACTGAGGGAGAAAGTAGTAGGATTAGATTAACAAAAACATTGCTCAGGTGGCCAAGGGACCGAAAAACCAACACACAATCTAAGAGCCAAGCAAGAGTGACACCACAGTGGCCATCTGAAGGCTCCAGGAGGGGGGGAAGCAATTATACAGACTGGAAAAGAAGGAAACATGTGTGCACTGAAAACAGATTGATTCTGTGTACCCTATTTTATTTGCTAAATAAGAGCAAAGGCCAGGGAAGGACAGATTGGGTCAGACTCGTGACGCTGTCACTTGCCATTGTGCGACCTTTACATGTTACTGTCTAAGCATCAGTGAAGCGGGGATGAAGGTGCCAGTCTGTCCTCCAGCGGGAGAGTTAAGTGGCAGAGCGCACAGACAGAGCTCAGGCACTCAACAGCTCTGTTCTCTGAGCACCACTAGACTTCTACTAGAGACCGGAGGGCCGCTTAGGGAAGTGGGTTCAACCCGCAGTACCAGAGCCAACCAGAGGACAGCAGGTGCACACCACACTCCTGGAGTCCTAGAATCCAAGAGGAAGAGGCAGGAGAATCAGTACAACCTCAAGACTAGCCTGGTCTACGTTGAGAGTTTCAGGCTAGTCAGGGCTAGATAGAAGACTCTGTCTCAATCAAATAAACCCCTCCTGGCTAACACTGTGGAGAAGTGTTTCCTTTTGCACTCAGGAAAACTAGACCAGGGCTGGTGAGATGACTCAGTGCATAAAAGTGCCGCCCAAGACTGAGGTCAATCCTGCAGCCCACGAAAGAAGAAGAACTAACCTGCAAACACATGCTAGGTGGGGATGGGGCATGCACGCACACACATTCACACATCACACACAGTAATAAACAATACATGTATGAAAACGTGACATTGTCAGAACCCACATGGTGGAAGGAGGGAACCAACTCCCCTTGCAAGATGTTCTCCGACCTCCACACATATGCTGTGGCTTCTAATATCGACTAACACACATGTGCATGCGCACAGACACACATACATACACGCATACACAAACACAAAGAATAAACAAACTAGACTATCTGGAGGTCTAGCTTACTAGTAGTGCACTTCCCAGCACTTACGAAGTCCTGGGTTCAATCCCCAGGATCCCAAAAAAAAAGTAAAGTCTGAGCTGGACCTGGTGGAGCAAGTCTGTAATTGCAGCTACTGGGGAGACTGAGGCAGGAAGGCGGAAAGCTCCAAGTCTGAGTGACAGAGCGAGCAGGAGGCCAGCCTGGGCATCTCGCTGAGACAATAGCCCAAAAGAAAGCATTTAAAAAGGGACAGGGGTATGGCTCAATGATATGAGTACCTACTTAGCAAAGCCATGTTCAGTCCCCTGTACTGGGAGATGGGTGCCGAAGGCTACCACTGTCACTGCCTCAAACAGGTTTTCAGGAGAAAATGGGAGGGAAAGCTTTCTGAAGTTACATCCCCAAGAGGTTAGGTAGGAGTAAAGAAAGAAAAGAGCTATCTGTTGTCAAGGAAACCAATTTCTGTACCCAGGGAGTGCCCTGAACACAGACTAACTCTGAATAGAGAAACTGCTACAGGATCCAGCAGTAAGGCCTATAGAGAAACTTCCACAGATGGCACTGGCTCTTGGAAAACATCCAAAGTAATAATCAAGAACTAAGTCTTCATCTTCAAGTTTAAAGTATAAAAACCAGCTGTTTCACAACACAGGGACCAATTCTAACGCCTGAAATGTTGTGAAATTTTGTAAGGAACTGGAACAAAACTTTGGCTGATTCTACAGCCAAAATATGTGGTGACTTAAAAGTTTAGAGACAGGCAGTGTGCGGCCTGTGGTTCCTGCCTCTTCCCCGCCTCTGCCCCTCACTCTTTAACAACCTAACAATCCAGTCCTGGTTCCAGAGAGAGGAAAGAGAACTGAACGTCAGAGTCCAAATGTAAGGGCGCCTGGTAAAACGGCTTCTGCCCCTGTCCGTCTCTGCCACTGCCCAGGCCTGCCTTCATTCTGAGAGTCCCTGCCTCTCCCAGAGCTGCACTCAGTCAGTGCATTCTGTCCACATACAGTTGGGATGACCCCGGCCGGGCCAGCTAAGGACTTCAGCAAGGGTATTTTTATCCAGCCAATGAGGAATCACTCAGATGTTAACCAGCCTGCACAGAATCTAAGAAGCTTTATGCAAGGCTGGTGTGGTAGCACAGGCCTGTAATTCTAGCACTTGAAAAGCTGACACAGGATTACAAGTTCCAGGCCAGTCTAGGTTAGGCAGTAAGGTCTGGTTGAAAGGATAGGGGGTTGGGGGAGAAGGGGGCTGAGGTTGTGGCACAATTAGCAGAGTGCTTACCTAACACTTGTGAATCCCTGGGTTCAATTCCCCAGCATGGTATAAACTAGCTATGGTGGCACATGCCTGTGATCCTACCACTTGGGAGGTGAAGACAGGAAACTAGAAGTTCAAGGTTGCTAGGCCTGGTAGCACACACTTCTGGTCCAAACACCTGGGAGACAGAGGCAGGTGGATTTCTATGAAGTCCACATCAGCCTGGTCTATCTACAAAATTAGTTTCAAACCAGCCAGGGCTTATATAGTGAGTTCCCTCACATCCCCCACCTCACACAGAGTTCTAGGTCATCCCCATGAAACCCCACTTAAAAATAAAAATAAAAGAAGAAGCTTTATATAAATAGCAAGACTTAGTTCCCTAGCCCCAGACAGCGTACCACACAGAGAGGAAAAGTGGGATTAGCAGTTTACTGAAATCACACAAGAAGGCCCAGCCTCCAGCATTTCACTCAACAGAAGTTGGTACAGGAATTTTGCAATACTCATTGAGCAATAACTACATGCTGGGCATTATTCTGAGGATGTTCATGTATTAGCTAATTTAATCCTTCCAGTCAGTAGGTACTTTTAGTCACCAGAGCTCACTGATGCAGAAGTTAGGTGCAGAGAGGCTAATAATCTTGTCTAAGGTCCCAGTGTGAATTCCTGACCTGAGAGGCTAGCAATGAGATCCAGTTAGCCTTCAGGGACAATACCCCTGACAACCAACCAACCTAAGATGCTAAATCAGGGCATGAAATTGTATATATTTCATGCATCAGATGGCTAACAAGTTTTAATTGTTTTGCTTGAGGCAGAGTCTCACTAGGTAGCCCAGGCAGGCCTCAAACTTGTATAGGCAGCCTCTGGGTACCATGCTTACCCCCCAGGTCTGCAGCACCCTGACCTTGACGTACCTGCAGAGCTGGTGGTCTGATAGGAAGCCATGATACTTCAGAAGAGCCTGCCACATTCTGGCCATATGAATTATGCGTCTAGCTCCTGAGATTGCCTTTGGAGTCTGTCCCACGGGGACATCTGAAGTATTCATCATCTGCCCCATTTGTGTTGCACAGCTGAGGGAGGGTGGAGTGAGCTCAGAGTAAACTGCCCTCGGAGAAGACAACAGATGCCTGATAACTTGGAGGCCAGCCCATGCATTCCAGAACTCTTTTGAAATTTCTGATTATGTGGCCAAAATCTGGGAAATGTTTGGGTCTCTTTGCCTCTGAGAAAACATATTCTCTTTCAGGATCCGCTAAAGCCAGTGCAAAGGGCCATTATCAGTGGCGCAAACTGCAAACCAGGGATCAGTGCTGTCCTAGCTGAATGAGCACCCCCAAATGTTCCAGCCTTAAGGAAATATTTGCTGAGTGAATGAATCTGTATTCCCATTGACTTGATTGTCAACCAGCACTGGACCTCTGACAACACGAAGGGAAGATATTACCGAAAGCATCACTAAACAGAGAGAGAGTATGAGAAAGACTATTTGTAAGACAGCACAGAGCTCTCCTGTTCAAAGAATTCCATCCAACTTAATTAGAAAGAAACCAAAAAGAAAGCTGGGAAAAGTTATAAACAGAAAGTATCTAAAGGAATTCTAAAAGGCCAATAAAATATTTTTTAAAAATTTCAACTCTGTCAATAATCAAAAAAAAAAAAACACACAAGAAAATGACATACTCAAGATCTGAGTATGCAATCTGGGAGGAAGGTTACTGTCCATGGTTTGGTTGTAAGGAAACTGAAGCTGTGGAAGCTTAAACCCAGCCAGTCATGACAGGGCTGAGACTGAACACGTCTAGTTGGTGACAAGCTAAATCTTACACTCCCTCAGCCTTGCTGCCCCAGCTGAACATCCATCTGTTGGCTCAGATGATCTTGGGTAAGTCGTAACCTCAGCTTTCTATCTGTACAGTGGGAATCATGAGAGCAGCCCCATGTAAGGTCGCCATGAGACTTTGTACATATGTATAAGATGTATTATATATAATACATATGAAATGTGTTAGCGCACAGGCAGAGAAGCCTTTCAGCTTTCCATCAATCAGTAACTATGAGATGAGACAATGCTAGACTGTGGCACCTTTGCCTTCTTGGAGTTTGCATCCTGATGAAGGATAAATGGCAGATAAGAGACTGTATCAGGTATCGGACAGCGATAGGCTGAGGAGACAAGCACACCTCAGGACTGAGTGGAAGCATAACTTCAAGATGCCGCTCAGTGATGGGAATGAAGAGCTGGAGAAGGTGAGGAGACAAGCCTTTCAGAAACGCCGGAGGAACGGCCCTGTCAGAGAACTCCTAGAGGAGGTTGGAGGGACAGAGAATGTAAGTGTGGTAAGGGAGAATGTCAGGCCTGAGGCAGTGAGCAGGGAAGAGCAGAGGTGATGGAGCTTGGGGGGCACTGGGGTACTTCAAGTGCACTTTGGCTACATACATACTAACCCTGAAGAAGCAACCTCGAGGCTGAAAAACGGTGCATCCCAGTCAGGATGGAAGGATCATCCAGAGGCAGTTCTGAAAACAGTATGAAAGCGACAGGACTTTCCTGTCAGATTTCAGTGGGAAGGCCACTGCAAAAATCTAGGGAAGAGAGGACAGTGGGCCAGATGGAATAGTCAAGATTCTGAAGGGTTTTTACTATTGTATGTACTTGTTTACTCATTTTGAGATATGATCTCATACAGCCTAGGCTGGCCTCAAACCAGCTATTTAGCCAAGGATGGCCCTGCATCATAGGATGATCCTAACTTTACTTCCCAAGTGCTAGGACTACAAGGTTATACTACAAAACCCTATCTTTGGCACTTATTTTTATTTTAGGGAGCTCTGGGGAGGTACAGAGTCTCGAGTATCCCAGGATAGCCTCTAACTCACTATGTGGCTGAAGATAACCTTGAACTTCTGATTCTCTTGCCTTTACCTCCCAAATGCAGGGAATGCAAGCATGTTTTGCCATGCTTGTTTATCCAGTACCAGGGTCTGAACCTAGGGTTTTGTGCATGCCACCTACCTGGATAAGCACTCTACCAACTGAGCCACATGCCCCGCACTGAATGTGCTTTTAAAATGGAATAAAGCATTTGATGAAGGCTCAAGAGCAGATGTGAATGAGTAAGAGGGGTGAATGATGACCCCAGAATTCTGGCCTGAAGAACTGGAAGGGTGCAGCTGCCCTTTGATGAGGTAAGTGTCTAGAACGGAGACTTCCTGCCTGTGGGCACCAGAACAAGTAGAAACAGTGCTGCAGAGTATGACCCCAAACGGCAGGCTGCAGGCTGATATAAGGGAGGCAGGATGGTCCCTGGGTTTCAGTCCCTGGGAATGAGGCTGATAAAAACAAGAAACAGAAACGAGGCAGGTTACCATGGGATTCTGGCACAGAGGACCCAGACAAGAGCCCAGCTTTCAGAGCTAAGGCACATGGCCAAAAATGGTGACTGGAGGCCAAATTACAGAATGTGCAGTAGCCTGAGTCCCTCTGCCTCAGTTCTGGCTGGAACCTAGTGATGGGCTAGATGAAGGCTAGTTGGGGGTCAAGTACCCCAAGAGACTGGCGAATAAAGCAACAACAGAAACCAAATGCCAATGAGACCTGAGCCCTTTTATACAATTTAGTCCATAACACTCTGGAGAGGTTGGCACATTACAGGTCAAGTTCATGCCTGGAACAGAGCTGGTATGAAATGACCAGACATGAAGAAGTATGAGGCCATCCAACACAAAATGAGGCATCACTCTGTATGTGTTTAAAATCTTCAATGGGAAAAATCCCTCAAAGGAAGGACCTGGGGTGCAAGTTTGCCAGAGACCATGAACTAAGAGCTATGAACACTCTTGGGACTTGACAGGGGGTGCCTGGAGCTCCCACAGCTCCCAGCCAGCAGGGGGGAGGCAGGGGGAAGGCAGGAAGCTACTCTAAAGGCTGTGTCACAGGGATTCTGGGATGGGAGGTTCTCTTTAAAGTGTGCGCATGCACATTCGTGCAGAGAAAACTGCAATAAGTAGTTATGCTATACACACTTGCGGTTGGTTGAGGCAGTGTCCCTCTTGCTTAGTTCGTCTCAGAATCTGATCAAACTATTTTCCACATATTTTCTTTCCTAAAGAACCTCCTTTAAAGTTAAAGTAAGTAAGGAGTGGGGACATCTGCAGTAGCCCGACACAATGGCAGCTTCATTGATGTATTCATTTTAATTACCTGCATGTATACATGTCTTTTTATAAAGAAAGTAATTACTTTGGTTGGTACTAAGAATAAAGCCATGGGACTGGAGAGGGGCTCAGCAGTTAAGAGCACCGACTGCTCTTCCAGAGGTCCTGAGTTCAATTCCCAGCAACCACAGGGTGGTTCACAACCATCTGCAATTGGATCCAATGCCGTCTTCTGGTGTGTCTGAAGACAGCAACAGTGTACTCATATATGTTAAATAAATAAATATAAAAAAATAATTCTTATTAAAAAAAGAAAGCCAGCTTTATTTGCTAGATTAATATATACAATCTATCAACTAGAAACTGGATGGCACTTGTGGGCCTTCAACTGGAAGTGTCAATGTCCTCTGGGCTTTTTCTTGAGTGCATTTCTGTGATAGATACAGCTCTCCTCCACAGGGCTGTGTCCCATACACTAATGCCTTGCCAATTTTCACAGAAGTCCTCTTTTTAAAAAAAAAAAAAAAAAAAAAAAAAAAAAAAAGATTTATTTATTTTTTATTTTATGAGGTAAAGTGTTCTGCCTGCACGTATGTCTGTGAACCACATGCATGCCTGGCACTTACAGAGCCCAAAAGAGGGTATCGGATCATTTGTAACTGAAGTTGCATATGGTTGCTAGCTGTGTGGGTGCTGGGAACTGAGTTCAAATCCTCTGGAAGAACAGTCAGTGGTCTTTACTTCTGAGTCATCTCTCCGGCCCCCACAGACATCTTCTATACTCAGAAAAGGTAAGGATTTAAGTCAGTGTGTAAGAGGTCCTGCATAGGGCGAGAAAGCCCTAGAGACACATTTGCTAAGCAGTGTTGGTCACCCCTCAGCTGCTTAGCCCATGTGATTAATTGTGACCTTCAAATAATATGAAAATGTCTTTATGTCATAAGACTTTGGAGTCATTTTGAATAGTAAACAGACGTGAGTGTGAGTTCCAGAAAAGCTAAGGGTCTCCAGCAGCTAAATAATAAATACCCACACCAGTCAGCACCACACTTTTGTGAGACTAAACATCACTGCCAAAAGCAATGAAGCCACGTGTAGTAAAATCCTTGCAGACAGCTCCCTTGGGCTGATTTCACTAGCAGAAATTTATAATCAAGTATAGATAGGTCACACATCAATCTGCTTACTAGTATATTATTTCTAATAAAAGAAACTCAGTGTCTGACATTTGGGGAATGGGTGGGAATTATATGTCAAAGATGATGAAATATTGTTTGGCTTTTAAAACTGCATTTACAAAGTATGTTAATGACATGGGAAAATAATTATTATATAATAGCCGAAACAAAAGGTAATGCCTGAATACAAACATGAAAAGTGGGGGCCAGAGAGGCTGAAGCAGGAGGATCAGCTGCAAACTATCTGACTGCAGTGCAGAAAGCTGGAGTCTAACGCCCAGGAATACATGTGCACACGCACACACACACACACACACACACACACACGCATGTACTCGCACATACATACACATGCACATACTTACTACCTACACACACACATGCATACACTTGGGGTCGAGTAGGGGACACAGAAAGGGAGACAGAGACAGAGAGATAGAAACCCCGAGGCAGGGAGGAAGAATCACACATCATCTGTATAAAAGACATGTAAGGACTAAAATGAAATTATTAAAATGATATTTCCCGGTTTCTACAGGATGGCTGGGGCCTGGAATGTGGCTTTGCTGGTGAAGTGCTTGAAGCCCCAGGTTCCATCTATAGATTAGGCATTGTGCCATAGAATCCCAATAGTCAGGAGGGGAAGACAGGAGGGTCAGAAGTTCAAGGTCATCTCCAGCTATATTGCAAATTCCAGACCCTGTCTCAAAAGCAAAATATACATGTGTACGTGTGTGTGTGTGTCTGTGTGTGTGTGCGTGAGAGAGAGACAGAGACAGAGACAGAGAGACAGACAGACAGACACAGACACTAGTTTTTTTGAGACAAGGTCTCTCTATATAGTTCTGGCTTGCCTGGAACTCATTATGTTGACTAGGCAGGCCTTGAACACATAGAGATCCACCTACTTCTGCCCCCCAAGTGCCACACACACACCCAGTTTATTCCTTTTTAATTTTAAATATTTTCTAAATTTTATGAGCACACGTTATTTTTATAGTGAAAAGCAAAGACTTTAAAACCAAGCTACCCATCAATGCAATATATTTATTATTTTCCCTGAATATAAAAGATTTTGTTTTGTTTTTTTGGAGACAGTCTTACTATGTAGCCCTGACTGACCCCAAACTCTTGATCCTCCTGCTTTGCCCTCCCAAGTTCCAAGATTACCCCTTAGTGAACAGAAAAGTTTAAAAATAGGGGACTGGAGAGACGGCTGCTCTTCTGAGGACCTGAACTAGATTCCCGGTATCCACATGCTGGTTCACAATTACCTGTAATTCTACTTTCGGGAAATCTTATACCCTCTTCTGGCCTCCATGGGCACCAGGCATAAACATGGTATACAGTCATAAAGTAGGCGAAACACCCATCCACATAAAAATTTAATACAGTAATATGTGTGTGTGTTTAGGCTAAAAAAAAAAAAGAAAAAAGAATGCCAGGCATTACTTAGGAGGTAGAAGCAAGAGGGTCAGAGGCTCAGTAGTCCAAAGTCAGACGTGACTGCTAGTAAGTCTGAGGCCAGCCTGAGCTGCATGAAACCCTACCACAGCTTGTCTTGGAAGGAAGGAAGGAAGGAAGGAAGGAAGGGAGGGAGGGAGGGAGGGAGGGAGGGAGGGAGGAAGGAAGGGAAAAAAGGAGGGAGAGAGGGAGGGAGAGAGGGAAGGAGGGAAGAAGGAAGACAGGCAAGAAAGAGGAAGTATATTGGAGTCAATGATTTTGTGCTATAGTTATTCAAATAGTTTGTCAGACTTGATTGTAAGTGACTACTGCTGTTTGAGAGACGGGGTGTGACTATGTGACCCAGGCTGGCCTGGAACTTGCCTTCTCCCTCTGCTTCCCAAATGCTGGAACTATGGCCATGAGCCATCATGCCCAACTTCTTAAATAGATATAGTTTAAATTATCTTCATAAGCACCAGGATATCTATTGATAACAGGCATTCAATAATATTAATAAATTCAGAGGTAGTAACGATAGCTGCTTGATGAAATAGAGAAGTAACTTTTAATAACCAGAAGAAGTATTTCGCTGGCACGTGACTATGTATGGACAAGAAAAGCACAGCTGTGCCACGGAGGATTACGGTGCCTCAGCCTGGCAACCGTGCCTGTGCCATGGAAGATTACGGTGCCTCAGCCTGGCATCCGCGCTTGCCACACAGGGGAACGTGATCATGGAAGCAGATGGATGGGGTCCCGCTGTCCCAACAGCACCCCAAGGCCTGTAACTTTCAGATCTGTTTTCTGCCCATAGAAATAACTATAACTCAGCAATAGCGGTAGGAGCCTTGTACCAAGGTGTAGCCAGGTGTGAGCAACCTTGGGGTGCATGGCAGGTGTGAACAGTCTTGGGGTACGTGACAGGTGTGAGCAATCTTGGGGGTTGCATGACTCTCTTCCAAACATTTACCTACTTCTCAAGATGGAAGTGTAGTGAGGTGACAGTGGGGACAGCTTCCATTAGCTCCAGTCATGCTCGTTCTTAGCTTGGCTGTTTGAGACGAGGTCTCTCTATGAAGTTGTAGATGTCCTGGAGCTTAATCAGAATGGCCTTGAACTCAGAGGCCCGTCTGCCTCTGCTGGGATTAAAGGCACACTTCTAATCTCTTTTGAAGGATTATTTTAAGTGTGTGTGTGTGTGTGTGTGTGTGTGTGCGCGAAGATGACTGCAGGTTCAAGAGGAGGGAAGAAGAGAACATCGAACCTGGAGCTAAAGTTCCAGGCAGCTGTGAGCTGTGTGGTCTGGGTGCCGGAACCAGAACTGGGTCTGTTGCAAGTGCAGAGTCCACTCTTCACTGCTGAGTCCATCACCTCTAGCCATTCTTTAAAAATTAATTCTCAAGCACTAGTATTTCATTAGTAAGAACAAATGACTTACAAGGGACACATTCACAAAAGAGATTAAAACCCTGGTGTGAACAGCTTCTTGGTCAGAAACTGATGTGGTCACATCAGTAACATCAGTGTTAAGTATTTCTTGCAACTCCGCTAGGCAGACTGCGTACTTCATCCCCACCACAGTCCTGGGAGGTAGGTCCCATTAGCAGACATGAGGCCTAGACCTACACAGGGCTCTGAGCTGCTGAGGGGCAGCCCTCTGCTGCTTGTGTGCACCGTGCCACAGGGAGCATGGTGCTGGCAGTGACTGCTGCTGCGGCAGGGTAGCAGGAGCGACGCTGAGGAAACGCCAGCCTGGCTCACCTTGTGCCAAGCAAGTGTTACACATAAGAATTCTTTTACACCTCCTAATCAAGTAAAACTCCAATGACACTGGTATTATTGATTATTGCCAGTTTAAAGAAAGACAAACTGAGCCAAAGAACACCCTGCCTTAGCCTCCTGAGAAATCAGGACTACAGGTGGCTATTATTGTGGCAATTGCCTTTTAAAAACACTAGAATATTCAAACAAACAAACAAACAAACAACCTAGTATCTCATGTGTCCCAGACTGGTCTCAAACTTACAATGTCGCTGAGGATGCCCTTGAATTTATAATCTGATCTTCCTGCTTCCACCTTCTGAATGCTTAGATTACAAGTGTATGCCATCATGCCTTGCTTACGCAGTGCTGGGAATTGAACCCCGGGTTTCATGAATGTAAGAGAGGCAGTATACCAACTGAGCTACACCCCCAGCCTCTCCGGCATCTGTGCCATTGCTGACCCCTCGATGCGGGGACGATTGGGACCACATGGAAGGGCAGGATGCAGATGGCACGGTTCCAGTTGTTCAGTGTTGTTGCGCAAGTTCTCATAGACACAGATGTTCCTAATTCAGTGCTGGGGGCCAGGGTTTCCTTACTCCTTCTATAATTTCAAGCAAAGGCTAATTCCAGACCACTGGAGATTCACGAGCTGTCAACTTTTCTCTCTTATTCTCCAAGTCTCTTATTTATCACATATGGTTAAATAAAAAGAAAGAAGAAGAAGAAGAAAAAAAAAGCACAGTTCAAATTTGTATTAAAATATGACAACCATCTCCTTGGTCACAGTCTTATGCTGGGACAGATGCACATTCCACAAGTATTAAGTAAGCCACTAACTTTCTGTGTTCCTTGCTACTCCCTTCGGCAGAAGAGAACACACTGCTGAAGGCAAAAATCGGAGGCAAACAGCAGCAGATCAGACAGAGAGGAACCCCAGTTGCAAAATGCGTTTGGTTTGCAAGGAGCAGACTCCCACAAAGAACTTAGAAATAAGGTCACCTTCTGCAAAAGAAAATATGACACAACATAAAACAAATATTTGTGACCAGTGGAAGTCTTTCCTGAAAATAATTCATACTAAATGACTTGTAAAATGGCCTTCCAAGTCTCACGCAGACACACAAGTTCGCTGTCTATCTCATTCTCTCAAACAGTGCTTGGACGAATGAGTGCTGTTTCAGGACTGGTGGAGAGCACGCAGTGCCCAAAAGCAGGGCTGGCTACTAAAGGCTTATGACCCTGGGAACAAAATTCCCTCTCACTTTTACATTTTGAGCAGATGATTCTGTCACAAAAGCCACAAACTATGAGGAGTGAACATATATAAACGGAATTTAGCTAGTGGCTTTGGAAGGAACCTGCTATCTTTACACTCGCGTTCCCTCAACACACACCAATTCCCAACCCCCTTGGTCAATGCCTGTGCTTCCTGTGGCTTACCCTACATACAATTATCAGCATCATACCCTACAAACAGACTTAAAGAGGTTGAGAAAATGGCCAAAGCACAGACTCACAGATGGCAATGCCATCTAGGGCCTCACAGAACAGCTCATCCCAGGCAGTACCCAGAAAAGCAGCTGCTGGAGCAAGCCCAGAGGTAAAGCTGCAGAAGACAAGTTCAGCAGTGAGAGCTAGCCAGGAGACGTAAGGGAGCAGCTGACCCCAGAGATATGCAAAGGATTTCTGAGATGATTAAAAACAAAAACCAAACAACAACAACAACAAAAGCCTGCTGGGTGGGCTCCACAGATGCTCCTCTGAGATTTAAGGCCATTGTGGCTGAAAGGCAGAAGCAGGGGGTTTAAACCAGAACTAATGGAAGTTATAACTGGGGGTCGGGGGAAGCTGTCTTACTCATTTCCATATTTCCTAGGTCCTCCTATACTGAGCCTGCCACACAGTAGGTATTCAAGAAACATTTGTCAGATGAGGCCACAGCTCACTGGTACAGGTAGTAGGTTTAATCCTTAGTACCACCAAACAGACAATCAAACCAGCAAAATCCAACAAAGATTATGCCAGGCACGGTGGTGGCACATGCTTTAATCGCAGCACTCTGGGGGCAGAGGCAGGTGGATCTCTGAGTCTGAGCCAGTCCTGACTACATTCTGGAAATAATCAGGACAGTCAGGGTTACACAGTGAGACTTTGTCTCAAGAAAAAAAAAAAAAGTTTGCCCAATTTCTTTCTTTGGAATGAAGGAGGAAAGTAGTTAACGGCCCTCTCAGAAGAGGGAGGGCAGAGGGGCAGCCCTCACAGGTCAGTCTGTGCACACACTAGGAGGGGAGCTGCTCTGAGTGTCACCCGTTGGTTTTACAGTGTGGTGTTTGACCCGAATGGGTTTACAGGTGTCCTGGCTTCAAATGCACACACCTGAGACCGATCAAGTGAAGGCTACTCGTCAGTGGCACCACCCCTGGTCAGGGGGGCCTGGCGAGGACAAGGAAGAAAACTGAGGAAGCTATGGGGAGCAAGCCACTAAGCAGCACTCCTCCATGGCCTCTGCTTCAGTGCCTGCTTCCAGGTTCCTGCCTTGGCTACTTCAGTGGACTGTAACCCAGAGTATGTAAGCCAAATAAACCTTTTCCTCCTGAAGTTGCTTTTGGCCATGTACTTTATCACAGCATTAGAAACCAAGCCAAGGCACCCCTTTTCCCAGATGCAGGACCCCGAGGAAGAGGCCAAGGGAGCGGAGAACTGAGAGGTTAGCATCCAGACCAGAAAGCAAGGGTGTTCTACAGCTGCTCAGTGCCACACCTGTGCCACTTATGCTACAACTCTGAAATGTAAAACCCAAAGGTCCAAGGAGCGGGCATGCAAACACACAGGGAGGAATGGATTCTCCAGATGAGGACGGAAGGGATTTCAAAAGCCACTAAAGAGGTCAATGGGGCGATGGAGAAGCAGGTATCTGAAAAAGACTGTCTGTCTGCTTCTCCATCACTACAATATCTCCTGCCATTTTCTTTTAGACATACTTCACAACACAGAAAACCAGGTTTAAAAACAAACAAACAAACAAAACCTAGAGAATAATTTTCTTTGAGGGAAGGGTTAGGGGATGTTTTTCCTGTAGGCCAAGCTAGCCACGAACTGCTGATCTGCCTGACCCCACCTCTGAGTGCTGAGGTCACAGGTGTACACCATCGCTTTTGGTAATATTTCCCATTTAATCCAACTTACAAAGTAAATCATTTTAGGCCAAGAGTTCTCAACACAGGATAAAAACATAGACAAAACTGAGAATGATACATTTAAAGCTTTACCTAATAAAATGTATATTTCTGCAGAGGGATTACGTATCCATAATTCTGGCACTTGGGGCAGACATTGAAGTAGGAGAAATTAGAGTTCCAAGCTAGTCTGAGCTATCTGGCCAGGTCCTGTCTTTTAAAAATAGGGCTATTGGGACAGAGGGTGCAGGGAGTGGCTAAAGAGATGGCTCAGCAGGTTAAGAGGATTTCCTGTTCTTGCAGAGGACCCATGTTCAGTTTCCAGCACCCACACCAGGCAGCTCAAACACCTGCAGCTCCAGCTCCACGGACCTCATACCCTCTCTTCTGGTTCCCAAAGGTACCCCTACCCACACGCACACACCTACACAAAGATACACACACACACATAATTTCTAAATAATAATAAAAATTTAAAGTTAGGTGTAGTAGTACGTATCTTTAATCCCAACATTTGGGAGGCAGAGACAGGTAGATCTCTGTGAGTTCAAGGCCAGCCTGGTCTACATAGTGAGTTCCAAGTTAGCCAGGGATACACAGTAAGACCTTTTTTTTTCTTTAAGTAGAATTTCAGAGCCGGGAACAAGGTTGCAGGCGCACACGTGTCTCCGCTAGCTCTGTTACACATCCCTCACAGTTAGCTTTTTAGTCACACAATCCTGAGTTTTTGTTTGTCCTGTTTGTTATTGACTCTTGTAACTCAGGCTGACCATGACTCCCAGGTGTTAGGATGCCTGTATTAGGTGTCAGACAGGTCACCCAGATTTAGGTAGAAACAAGTGCTTTAAATAGAAGCACATTCTGTTTTAACATACTATCTAGCTAGATAGTTATGCAATATACCTTGTATGTATATATAAGCTACTCAAATGTGATCCTTTCTGTCACAGTCTGAATGGTCTCTAACAACACATCTATTTTTTTAAGGATCTAATTTTTTTCAAATAGTTGGATTTTTACATTTAAATTAATTTTGGCTCATAATTGTATGTCACTTGTTCCGTTTCTCCTGAGAAGTTCCTTGTCTTGTAAAAATGACCCAAGCAGGCATACAGCAACATGCACAAGCATGTGGCAGCTGAACGGACAGCGAAAGCAACCAAATGTCCAACAGTGGGGAACTGTGCTGTATGGGTGTGACAAAATCCTATGAGCAACTAGACATTTCCTTAGAAGACTGCTTAAATACGGGGCACTGCTCACGACAGAAGGAGAGAAGGCACAAAATACTGCATGCATATGATGCTTCCGTGTTAAGGGCACTTACTGGAGCAATGCTATTGATGAAGTCAAAATGCAAAAACGAGGCCACCTACTCCTACAGTAAGCAAGTCTCCCATTCAAAACCAGGAAGAGCTTTTACATTTTTTTCTATATCTAAAAAGGCATTTTTCGGTCCGGGTGGTGGTGGCGCACGCCTTTAATCCCAGCACTTGGGAGGCAGAGACAGGCGGATTTCTGAGTTCGAGGCCAGCCTGGTCTACAGAGTGAGTTCCAGGACAGCCAGGGCTACACAGAGAAACCCTGTCTCGAAAAACCACAAAAAAAAAAAAAGGGCATTTTTCCTTTTAGAGAATAAATCGTACACACACACACACACACACGCACACACACATACACACGCACACACACACACAAATGCGCATACTTTAGTAAACAGTGACTCTAATTTGTTGTTAATGGCACCTTCTCATTCTCTTTGTGTAGTGAGTCGAGGCACTACAGTGAATTTAAAGTCTACAACTGTGCTACCGTTCCATTATTATTTACTAGGGGTCTTTGCTTCGGACAATTTGTTGCTATGCTATTTGACAACTACCAAAGCCATATACCAATCTCAGGGGATGCTGTAGAAACCGAAATGTATATGGAGAGAATTTAATCCAGTCTCTGGCACATAGAGTAAGCTCCGTACATGCTGCTGTGGGTGCTAGCAGGGCTCTGCCAGTCTGCTTTCTTGCCTTACTTTCCTTTTCCTTCGAACCTCCTGCAACTGTGGAAGGAAACATAGTAAAAGAAGCTTGCTGAGAGGGTCAAAGCCTCAGCCATTAAGCCCTGGCTCTCTAACACTTGCTATGCAAACTCTGGGTTCATTCTATCCATATGAAGTGGTAGTGAACCTATCAATTACCTGAGGTAAAGTCGACTGTTTGGATCCTCCTGAAAGCTTTTGCCACCATACAACGAGGACTTTCTTCCTTGCTTACCAGATTGTTCTGAACTTCAGTCAGAATTTAGGAACAATTTACAAATAGGAGGATGCACTTTCTACATTTTGTTACAATGTAGAAGTCTTTGGTGCTACGATTTGTAGCTGGTTTTGGTGATATTCTTTGAAGAGACTATGTATGTTATATGAAGGCTACAAAAAGCTACAATTACACACTCAGAGAGCCCAGTGTAGAGCAAAGGTTTTAGGCCCCTGCTCTGGGGTTGCCTAACAAGCAGGACACACAGCCAACAGGTGCTGAAGCTGTGACACAGACTGAAGATGACAGTGGAAGAATTACTTTTCTTCTAATCAAAGAGCACAGCCCTGGCCCTCACAGGCATTGTCTGTTTCCTCCTCACTGGCTGCAGTACCCATGTGCCAGTACCACTTGTAGATAGCTTTGACCTGACAGTGGATCCCACGCTAAGGACTGTCAGAAGAGGACTGGAATGGCATACTTTCATTTACTTAGCTAATATTCTGCATTCCCTGTGAGGGCCTCTGCACTAGAGGAAAAGAGCTTTCAGATTGGCCACTGGGATAAAGAACTGGCCCTTAATCATATTAAAATAGTAGTCTGCTTACCATCCAATGGTATAGCAAAAACAAACAAAGTCACAGGTTGTGCTTGGTGTGGTGGTACAACCTTTAATCCAGCACCCAGGAGACTGAGGCAAGGGAACAGAGTTCCAAGGCAGCCTGAAGTTCTATAGTGAGTGGTAGGCCAGCCTGGGTTATACAGATCAAACCCTGTCCCCAAACAAAACATAAACATGAATGGAAGAAGGAACAGTCCCGAGGATCTACCGGACTTCACAGTGATTACAATTACTAACCACACACTGTATAACTGAAAACGTCTAAGAGCAGAGTCTCACGAAAAGTGATAAGGATGTGAGTCAGTGGAGACGCTAATTAGCTTGAGTTACCAGTCCTCATGTACCAAAACATGGATGGAACTCAGAGGGAGAGTGCTTACCAGCATGCTTACATCCTAAATTCAACCCCAGGCAGAGGGAAAAGAAGGAGGTCGTACATCATAAATATATATTTTATTTGTTAATTAAAATATAACAAGAAGAAAACATATACAAAAAAGGGGACTGTGTGTAAGTAAATTATTATAAGAAACAATTAAAATCTGTGTTTCTGTAATGTTTGGAAATAGAACCATACTCAAGAATAAAGACTCCATATTATTAAGAGAAATGGTCCTGGTCCCCAGCATGACATCCTAGCACTAGGGAGGCTGAGGCAAGAGGATCACTAGCAGTTCAAGGCCAGCCTGGGCTACAAAGTAAGACCTTGTTTATGAAACAACAGTAATGATAGCTGTTGTTGTTGTTGTTGTTGTTATCAGAAGGAGGACAGAGAGGAGGAAGGAGAGTGTAGCAGGAGGAAGGGAGAAGGAAGAGAAGGAGGAAAGAAAAGGAAGAGGGAGGAGGGGCAGGCAGCAGCAGCAGCAACAGTCAACTATGCTCAAGCTGGGTGTGACCATTCCTAGCATTCATGAGACAGAAGCAGGCAGATTTCCTGAGTTTGGGGTTAGCCTGGTCTACATAATGAATCCTAGCCTAGTCAAGACCCTGTCTCTCAAAAAACAAAAACAAAAAACCCTCTACATTATTAGTGATCAGGAAAATGTCAACTGAAGACACAATGACACACCAAAGCCTTTAGAACGGCCATTAACTGGGGAGGAGAGCGAGCAAGTATCAGCCACTTGGGAGGGAGAGGCCGAAGGATTAGAAGTCCACCGTTTTCTTCAGCTACTAGGTAGTCTGAGGCCAGCCTAGGCTACCTGAGCCCTATCACAAAACAGGAAGTAGAGACTCAGAGCTGCATACCACAGCACATTCACAACAGCGTTCTGCACCACAGTCAAGAAGCAGGGCGAGGCAGTGTCCACCAGATGAACAGATAAACACATGTGGTATGCACATACAATAGAATATTATTCACCCTTAAAGGGAAGGAAATCCTGTTACAATACGCATGAAACTTGAGGAAATCGTGTGAAGTGAGACAACTTAGTCACAAAAAGACAAGCAGTGTTTGATTAAATGAGGCACATAGCGTGGGCCCGTCCACGGGCAGAAAGCAGAGGGTGGCTGCCAGCCCAGGCAGGGGAGAACAGAAGTGTAAGTCTGAATGCAGACTTACAGTTTTAGAAGGTGAAACAATCTTGGAGACTGACTCAACAATCATATGAATGCTTTTGTTTGGTTGGTTGTTTTGTTTTTTCAAGACAGAGGCTCCCTGCTGTGACTGCTGGATCCTATGTGAGCCCCAGGAACAACCTATTTCTGTAGTAGCTGCTCTATTCTGTGTTTTCACCCACAGTACCCAGGGCTCAGTTTGCATTTTCCTTTTAACTAATAATGGTGAGGGTTTTGTTGTTGCTTTTTTGTTTTTGTTTTTGTTTTTTTTTTTTGAGGGAGGGTTGTTTGTTTGTTTTTGTCATGGATGTCCTAGAGTCACTTTGTAGACCAGGCTGGCCTCAAACTCACAGATATCCGCCTGCCTCTGCCTCCCAAGTGCTGGGATTAAAGGCATGCACCACCACCGCCCGGCTAAGGAGGGATTCTTATGTCTCGTTGGTGGAATGTGAAACTGTACAGTCGCTCTGGAAACCAGGCGGCAACCTCCTATAATGGTAAAGCTAGGGGCTGGGGTTATGGACTAGTGGTAAAGGGCTTGGTTAGCATATTTAAAAACTAAGTCCAGGTTCCAGTATTAGAAATAGACTCAGACAGAGAGAGGGAGAGAGATAAAGATCACTTTTACCACTCGATCCACCAATTCTACCGCTAGGTATTTACATGGCAGCACATGAAGCCGGACATGGTGGTACTTGTGATTCCAGTACTCTGGAGGCTGAGGCCGAAGGACTGCTCCAAGTTTGAGGCTGCTCTGTGTTATATAGTGAGCTCCAGGCCAACCTGGATTGCAGAATAAGACTTTGTCTCAGAACCAGGCGGTGGTGGCGCATGCCTTTAATCCCAGCACTTGGGAGTCAGAGACAGGTGGATTTCTGAGTTCAAGGCCATCCTGGTCTACAGAGTGAGTTCCAGGACAGCCAGAACTACACAGAGAAACCCTGTCTCGAAAAACCAAAAAAAAAAAAAACAAAACAAAAAAAAAAACAAAGACTTTGTCTCAGAAGAAGAAGGGGAGGTGGGGGGAGAAGAGAAAAAGGGAAGAGATAAATCAGGGTCTTTGCAGGTCACTCATTAATTCAGAAGGTGCTCGTACTAGAGTATTGTGGCCCTACAGCCAAGGAAATCGTAGACACATGGGAAGGTCACATGACAAAAGAGGTGCAGGTGGCAGCAACAGAGCTATAAACCAAGGATTTTACTAAGGAAAACACCAGGGAGATGTAAGGAAAGATTTCCCCAAGCACTCAGAGGGAGGGAGCTCGGCCTGCCAATCCCGTGATTTCAGACTCCCAGACTGAGAGCTGTGAGAAGTGAATTTCTGCTATTTTAAGCCACCAAGTTGTGGTACTTCGTACCGGCAGGCAGCCACAGGAAACAAGGGCACGCAACAACATGGATGAGGCTCCACTGTGATTGGTTAAAGGCAACAAGAAACCAAAGGACCATTTCCTTCTGACTCCACAGGACACTCTGCAGGGAGGACAGAGGATGATGACAAGGGACAGTCACTCTGCAGTGAGGGCCTATTTTATACCTCAGTGACTGTGACGGTGATCCCATGGCATAGAGCTGTATACCCCAAAGAGACAACTATACCTTAAAAAAAAGATAATGGAAGAACACCTGTGCTCCAATACTCCCCTTTTTATATCAATTTGTTAAGAAATTTTCTATTTGGAAGAGGGCTCCTACTGGCCTAATAAGTGGTCATATCATCATCAAAATAAAATAATAGTTACAGATCATAACCCACTGAACTAATCACTATATATATATATATATTTGTGAGCGTGTGTCTATAATGAAAAGTTTAATGGAGTTTAATGACTGTTTAAGGTAGTTATACATAGAACAGTTGTTCACTACAGAGAAGAAAAGAGCAACTTCAGAGAGGAGAGCCTGAAAGACCGATTGTAGTTGGTCAAAGGCACACCCACAGTCACAGGACAAACTGGAATCACATGTCTAATAGGATCGGACCATCACTTCTGAGCTATTCCTGCCACAGATTCATCATCTGAATCTCATCACAGAGATAGACATAAGCCCCAGTGTATGGGGGGGAGGGAGGGGGAATGCTGAAGCCAGCAGTGCCTGTTGGAGGATGCTTGCCTGCTGTATGTGAGGCCCTGGGTTCAATCTCAAGCACCAGAAGGTGTCCAAAGGCAACTGGAACAACTGGGATTACTCTACGAAATAACTGGCCTGGATAATTGGGGGCGGGGGGTGGGGGGGGTAGGGGGTGGGGCATGGGGTTTGAGGCAGGGTTTCCAGGCTGTACGTAAACTTGCTAAATAGTCAAGGATGACTTTGAACCTCAAATCCTCCTGCCCATGTTGTTCTGGAAACCCAACACAGGGCCTTGTGTGCACAAGACGGGTGCTCGACCACAGAGCTGCATCTTTAGCTGCAAACAATACTCTGACTGTGCATGGTGACACAAGCCTACAGTTCCAACACTCAGAGGTCAAGGCAGGAGGACAGCGTTTGATGCCAGCCTGGGCTATCTATATACCAAAAAACAAATTAAAACACGTTTGACAAATGTATGTGTGTGCATATGTGTATCCATGTTCACATGGGTACAGGCACATGTGTGGGTGGGCGGGCATGCAGGCACATATGAGCAGGAGATGTGAAGGCCTGAAGTTAACACTGGGTGTCTGCCTCAACCCTGCTCCACTTTACTGAAGCAGGACCTCTCGCCTGAGCACAGCAAACACAACCAGTGAGACAAGCCACCTCTGCCTCCTCAGTGCCGTGATTTCTGGTGGCTACCATACTTGCCCAGCTTTTCTGTAGGTTCTCTTGTTGTACGAAGACATACTTACACAGCAAATACTTTATCTATTGTGTTGTCTTCCCAAGTCCTCAAACAGATTAACAAGGCTGACTGAGTTTATCTTATGTGTATACATGTGTGCCTGGGTGTAGGACTGTGCACCACACGCTTACGGTACTCACAGAGAATCAGATTGTCTGGAGCTGGAGTTCCAGGCAGCTGTAAACTCCTGATATGGGTCCTCTAAGAGAGCAGCAAGTACTCTTAACTGCGGGGCCATATTTCTAGCTCCCCAAAATAATTTGTTTTTAGTTAGTTTGTTGTTGTTGTTATTGTTGCGTTTTTAAGTTTAGAGACAGGGTTTTTCTGTGTAGCCTGCCTGTCTTAAAACTTGCTCTGTAGGCCAGGCTGGTTTAAAACTCAGAGATCTACCTGCCTCTGCCTCTTAAGTGCTGGGATTAAAGTATGCCACCACACCAGCTTAAAATAATATATATATATTTTTTTTTTGGTTTTTTGAGACAGGGTTTCTCTGTGTAGCCCTGGCTGTCCTGGAACTCTCTCTGTAGACCAGGCTGGCCTCGAACTCAGAAATCCGCCTGCCTCTGCCTCCCAAGTGCTGGGATTAAAGGCGTGCGTCACCACCGCCCGGCCTAAAATAATAATTTTTAATGTAAAAAAAAAGTATCCTTAATCTGAATGCTTAAAAGCAGAAGTGCAATAGACTCCAGTTTTCTCAAATATTAACAAAGAATTAACTCTTAACTAGAGTCTTTGATATTTTATTTCTAAACTAAATTAGCATTTCTAATTTTAAAATCCAGCATCGGGGCCAGGGAAGTGGCTCCCTGGGTAAAGCATTTGCCACACAATCACTAGGACTTGAGTTCAGGCTTCAGAATCCACATGACACGACACACACAGCTCATGCCTGTGAGCCCGGCACTCTGTGAGTAAGACGGGACGAAGAGACTGACTCTCCAGAGCACACAGGTCAGCTAGCCTGGTGTGCACAGCAGCAGAGACCTGGTTTCAAACAAGACAGATGGGAAGACTAATAACTGAGGCTGCCCTCTGACCTCCACATGTGTGCAATGACATGCTTGTGCACAGACTAACATACAAACGCACATACTCACCACAGATGCACGCCCCCCAACACAGACCCACAAAAAGATCTTTAAGAGCAGAAATCCGAAATGCTCCACAATATTTTGGATATTATAAAAACAGTGACACCCCCCCCCCAGTTTCCTCAACAAAGAAGACCTACCTTTAAAACTGGGGGAGGTGTGGCTAGGAGGACAGCCCAGTGGGTAAGAAGTCACAGTGCAAGCATAAGCACCTGAGCTCAAATCCTCAGGACACATGTCAAAAGCTGACAACACCTTTGTGTGCCCATGACCATTACTGTGAGCGCACGCATGCGCGCGCACACACACACACACACCACATAGACACATCCCAAAAATAAAATGGAGGAGTATCCAAAAGCAGAGTTATAATGCTTCACCACAAAGTTTATATCTCAACTGTAATATCAAATCCTAACTTGTTTAATTAGAAATGGCAGGCTTCGGGGCTGGAGAGATGGTTCAGTGATTGGGCGCACTGACTGCTCTCCCAGAGGACCCAGGTTCAATTCCCAGTGCCCATATGGCAGCTTACAACTGTCTGTAACTGCAAGATCTAACACCCTCACACAGACATAAATGCAGCCAAAACACCAATGCGCATAAAATAATAAATTAAAAAGAAATAGCAGGCTTCTAACTTTTCTGTGGCTAGGACAACAGACCAGGTCTAACTCAGATCTTACCTGCAGTAGCCGACACTATTGTCTGCAACACTAATTCCACATTGTTTCGAATAAGGCTTTTCTGGTAAATGATTATAGCTACGAGCCTGCACTAATCTCAGGGCATCGAGACTGTTATCTGCTCCTCTGACCCACCTGCACAGTGAGGCCATCGTCAGCCACAGAAATCTAGTGACATGGGTAGTTAGGACTGAGGTGTGCTTTAAGTGTAAAATATACAACAGACTCCAAAGACTCAGCACAAAAACAATATAGGAACTAGTGTATGTTTTGTATGTTGGCTACATGTTGAAATGGTTTGATGGTATGGGTTAAATAAGTATTCAAATTATTTAAATTAAGCTGGGCATGCTGACACATGCCTGTAACCCCAGCACTTTGGAGACAGAGGCAGGAGGATAAGAAGGTCAAAGTCATCTTCAGCTATGTAGTTTAGCTGCTCAAGACTAGCCTGAGCTACACAGTAAGACCATGTCTCAAAACAAGCCAGACACCGTGGAGAGTGTCATCTCAGCACCCAGGAGAGGTACAGGTAGGAGGAGCACGACAATTCTAAAGCCACTCTGGTCTTCACAAGTTCCAGAGTAACCAGAGTTGTATAGCAAGATTCTATCTCAAACAACCTAAGCAAGGGCCAGCAGGACCTTGACAGGCAGAAGCACTTGTGAAAGCCTGAGGCTTGAGTTCGAGTCCCAGAACCCACAGTAGGAGACAACTGACTCTTCAAAGATGTCCTCTGAAACTGTACATGCGACGCACACCCTTTATCCCGGTGTTTGGGAGGCACAGGCAGGCAGACTTCTAAGTTTGAGGCCAGCCTGGTCTACGTAGTGAGCTCCAGGACAGCCAGGGCTATACAGAGACTCTGTCTCAGGGGTGGAGTGGAAAGATCCTCTGACCTCCACACACATGCACAACCATACCCACAGACATACACACATCACACACATCCATACAATAACAATACATTTTAAAATAAATACCTTTTGTTTAAAATATATTACATTTAATTTCACCAGTTTATTTTCCTTTAGTGTGACTACTAGAAAACTCTAATGTAAACATGTGGTTCAAGCTACAGTTTGGAGTGTTCTGTTTTGTTTTCTGGTGATACCGAGGATGGAGCCCAGGGTCTCGTACGTTCGAGGCAAGTTCTCTTCACACATTTCATCTGGATTCTCAGCCTCTGACTCACTGTGAAGTAACATCACCTGCACAGGCAGACACTCTGAAAGGATACACTGAGGGACTTCCCAGAAGACTGAACTGCACTTAGACCCAGGCTATTCTTCTAACTAATCTGTTCAGGGCTTATCACCTTACACTCTGTTCGGCATCACGAAAACCAGCAAGTGGAATACCTGGAAGTCTGACACACCGCTCCGCAGCTGGCTCACATTAGGTAAGGATCCCCCGTGGTACTGTGTAAGGCGCAGCTGCTGAAGCTTCTGAAACTGAACCTGGAAACAGAAGGAGATTGAGAATGTTCACGACTGTTCAGCAAAATCTGAAAGAGGCATCCAAATACAGTGTTTTATAGAATGCTTCAAAAACAAAAATCATGGGCAGGGGGAGGTCTGTGGGAGGGGGTAACCAGGAGAGGAACAGTGAGCAGGGTGTAAAGTGAATAAATAAAAAAATTAAATAATAGAAAAAGAAGGTGAATTTTGTGAAACAAAGTCTGGAAAACATACGCAAATATATGTGCTGCTTTAAAAGGCATGAGTTCTAGAATGTGTAGTCTGTATACATTAAATATACTGGTCTTGTAAATGGACATACTGTATGTTAATAATGAGAACAGTGTTACTCAATCTGTAATCAGAACACATTCCCAGATATATTTCGATGTATGGATTACTAATAAAAATGATTCACGTTTGTCTTTCCAAAAAAAAACAAAACCAAAAAATCTTGGTTTTGATTTCTTTTTCTACTTAAGTGCCCACAACCTTCAGGTTTCCAGAGCTTTCTGGGTTCTGTTTCGGTTGGGTTTGGTTTTGAGACATGGTCTCGAACAGCCCAGGATGGCTTCAACCTCCCTATGTAGCCGAGGGTCCTGATCCTTCCTTCTAACTCCTAAGTAGTAAGGTTACAGGCATGCACCACCACAGCCCATCTCCTTTCTGTTTTTTTTTTAATTTATAAGTTTTAGAAAGAATTTATGAATATTCCAGATGTCCTGTACACCATGATATGTAGGCATGCAGGCATAGTCTTTAACAATAAAAACCTTTCTTAAAGAAAATTAAGCTACTGTCTAAGAACCAAGCTCACTGTTTTCCTTCCTTCTCCACAGGCTTCCCCAGTGTTCTATGTACAAGGGATCATAGCATAGACAGAACTTGCCAGAAGGTTGGTTGTTCTCTCTCTCCCCCCCCTCTTCTCTCTCTCTCTCTCTCTCTCTCTCTCTCTCTCTCTCTTTTTCTCTGTCTTTCTCTCTCTCCAGCTGGAGCCTCATGTAGTCAGGCTGGCCTCAAACTGACAATGTACCAGAGGCTGGCCTTTTAACTCCTGCTACTTGTCCCCACCTCTCACTTCCCTCCCATCACCACCTCTCTTCTCCAAGTCCTGGGATAGCCAGTATGCACTACAACACTCAACCAACATAGCATCTTGCATCTTTACATCATGAGCCTATTCTTACATGATACTGATCACACACACACAAATGATTATTTTTAACGGCTATAAAATATTTCTTTTCCTGAAATCATAACTTGTTCTAAGGAATGATTATTAATCTCTAATAAAAGCTAATAAGACCACAGCTGGCTGAAGAGATGACTTAATGGAATGGAGAACTTGTCACCAAGCCACAATGACCTGAGCGTGATCCCAGGATCACAGGGTGGAAAGGGAGAACCAACTCTAGCAAGGTGTCCTCTGATCTCCATACACATGCTGTGTGCAAGAGTGCATGCGAGCATGCATACATCCACAGGTACACACACACACACACACACACAAATTTATAATAAAAATATTTAATAAAAGAGGCCAAGTCAACAGGCATCCAACAGTAGCCCACAGATTTAATAGCCTTGTTCTTTACTTTTCAAAGGGCCATCAGTTGGCTATAGTTCTTCAACACCATAAAGTGAGCCAGCCTGATCTTCATGAGTTATCCTCCTAAAATAATGAGTTAACTGTATATTTATATAAACTTGGCACTTATAATTCATATAGGAGAGGGAAAAGGTCATGGAGAGATCTCTGAAACAGACTTTTGTCCTTCCATTACTCTGTCCCTCTCTAATTAAAAAATAATTAAACAGTAAATTTAAAGTAATAATTATAAAATATGCCAGCCCTGAGCCCTTAGGGTAGACCAGGGATTGTCCTCAGATACCTAGTCCAGTTTACCCCCTAGCTTTCTCCACAGTAATGCAGGGAGGTTGCCCTGCCTGCATTTATGGACCTGAGGACACAGAGAAGTTCAGTGTCCTGCCCAAAGCCAAGCCACAGCTGCTGTCCTCGAAGCCCACATCTCTACCATGCTCTTTTCCTGTTTCCATTTCTCACTGAAAGATCGTATTATTATTTAAAATATCTAATACAGTGTAGGAGCTGGAGCGATGACTCAGCAGTTAAGAACCTGTATTGCTTCTACAGAGGATCCAGGTTCGAGTCCCAGCATCCACATCAGGCAGCTCACACCCATCCTGTGATCTCACTTCTAGGGCCTCCAAGAGCACTTGCACACACATAGTGCACATGAACTCTCAGAGGCACACATACACATAAAATTTAAAAAGTAATTACTAAAATGTATCTAATACAATATAAATACTATGAAAGTATGGTAGTAAGGAAATTATGACAAGAAAATTCAATGGCCAAGCTATTTACAGTCTGAAAGACAGATACACGGTGGACTCTATGAGTCCCTAACTTATTACTGTCTACTATGAAAGCTTTCAGGTACACAAAAGCTAGAGACCACGGGGATGAGACCCATCCGTCTATCCTCAGCTTCTGTGATTACTAACTGAGATGAAGCCTGGCCACCGTCTCCTCCACCACCCTTGGCACCCTGAGAGAAATCCCAGATATGATAATATTTCTTAATTTAATATGCATATTCAAAAAATAAGTGCACATGTTTGTTTGTAAGCTTTAAAGCCCTTGAGTGTCTTTAACTTCATTATAATCGCGGTACTTGAGCTCTCAAACATGCTGTAGAGGGAGATACATTAATTATATGTTATAACATACTAATCAAAACTCTGATCTCAGAGTCAACCTTGAAGATTCAGTATGCTATTTCTGCCTATGAGCCAAGTTTCAGAGTAAGGTCAGCTTCCCAGTTAATATTCTGAATGCACTTACGCTAGAAGCATGTGACTCACAAGCCTTAAAATGCTCAGACACGACTCTTGATTACCTTGATCTACATATAAAGCCTTCCGTTCCTTCTTCAAAGAGTCGCTGAGTCCATCTACTCATGTCCATCTACTCATTTATGAAATCTTAACTGTGTGCTACACACCATGCCAGGCAGAGGCTCACAACCATACACACATGCCAAAGTCTCTCACTTCCGAGAGTCACACAGAGGCTTCACCCCTTAACCAAAAGCCTTGACACATCAGTCAGGCTTAATTATAAAGCTAGCTAGGGACCTGCCTTTAACTGAACTTAAGGCCCTCTCTAAGGACCCCACAACTCACAACCGCTCGCCCTCTGGAGGAGCCAATCTCCGGAGCCTTCAGAGACCGCGTGATCCCAGAGCCAGCTCTTGTGTGGTTAGCCAAGTCATCCCGTGCCCTTCACAACAGCAATAAGGATGAAGAGAAAAAAATGTGTGGTGTTATGTGAACCATGGAGACCCGGACGAGCTCTCTGGCTACCATTTCTCCGCTACCTCTAAAACCTTTCGGTTACTTTGACACTTTCCACTTTTGAAATTTTGAATCATTAAACTAGAAAGAAATCTGAGACTGAATTTAACACCTCCATGTTTACAGATGATGAAAATAAAGTCTAAAATACAACCAGACTAAGGCAGAGGTCACAGGCTGGCAGCCTAGGGAGTTCTAACTTGGGCAGTGTTTTCAATTTCAATTTTAGAACTTGAAAGACTATATAAAATCCAGATTTCTAACTTTCTTATCTGAAAGAGCAAACAACATTAAACCTATTCATGTGTGTGTGTGTGCGCGCGTGTGTGTGCATGCATGCACATGAGTGTAAGAAGGAGTCAGAAAGTGATTTATGAAAGTTGGTTATCTCCCTCCCCCATGGGTCCTGGGGACTAGATTCAAGACAGGAAGCTGACAGCACCTTTACCGGCAGAGCCATTTTATTAGCCCTAAACTCATATTCCTGCAGGACACAACACAGCCTGCTTTTTGCCCAGGGCCTTAATTGTCCTGTTTGCCTCAGGCCTCACTACACCCTGTTACCCACCACTATGGTAAGAATTAGCTACCATTTGCCATCTATTGCTGGCCCTTCCATTCATTTTCCTTATTTACCTCACCCAGTAGTAGTCAATAGCAAAATTTGGCCTAAGGTCACAAACTTCAGTAAAATGTCTTCTAATGACTGAATAAATGAGGTAGAAGCCATACTAATTCTTCTCTGAGAAAGTCTCACAATGATCAACACAATCCTAATCAAAACCCCATCAGGGAGCTGGGAGGATAGCTCAGTGGCAGAGCACAGCTTAACAAACCACAGTCCCTGGGCTCAAATTCCAGCCACAAATAAAAACAAAATTTATAAAACTTCCAGCCAGGCTTGTTTTTATAGACTGACAAGATAGTTCTAGTATGTACGTAAGTGCAAATAACCCAACTTGTCAGGAGAAAGTTTTTAAATACTTATTTTATTTTGAATTATGGGTATATGTATATATCTGTCTCGGGGAATGTATATGCATGAGCACAGGTGCCTACAAAGTTCAAAAGCTCACAGGATCCCCTGGAGCTGGAGTGAGGGCCGGTTATTAGCTACGGATGCTGGGAACCAAACTTGGGTCCTCTGCAAGAGCAGAACACGCACTGCTCTTAACCACTGAGCCGTCTCTCCAGGAGTAATTTTTAAGAAGGGCTAACTTACAAGACTTAAGTTAACAGCTTTAAGACCTTGTAGAAAGCTATGGTCACCCAATGTGGTGTGTGAAAGGACTCGGGGAGGGAGTGGCTGAGAGGTAGGGCCTTGTCTGGCAAGTAAGGATTCTTAGCTTCAGTTCCAGGAGGTGGAGGAGGAGAAAAGATCAGTAAACGTGATAGAGAAAACAAAAATAGACAGACAGACAGACACACAGAGACCCACACAGACAGACAGACACACCCCTTTACTAGGGGAAAGGGTTTTGAGTACATAGATACCCAATGTGATACCCAGATTCAAGTCCTAGCTCCGCCCTTACTAGCCTTGTAAAGATACTCTCCTAAGCCTAGGTTTACTCATCCCCCAAATGGTGGAAAATCCAGACAGATAAAGCACGAGGTCACTTTGAAGACTGCCTGAGATAACTAGTGAAGAGACCGGCGTGCCTGGCACAGACAGCAGTCAGGTTTAACCTGAGCCTGGTCTTCCCAGGCTTTCTCTCCACTCTTGGCTCAAAGGCTTCACCACTCTACAGCACACCCTTGTTTGTTTTAACAGAAAACCAGCAAAAGGTCTGAGCTGGGGTTGTGGCTCAGCTGCGAGAGGGCGTGCCTACATACATGAGGCCCTGGTGTCCAGTCCTTAGTGCCGTTTAAACTAGTCATGGTGGGACATACCTGTAATCCTAGCAGTCTACAGGCGGCAGCGGTGGTGGAGGAGGAGGAGGAGGAGGAAGAGGAGGAAGAGGAGGAGGAAGAGGAGGAGGAAGAGGAGGAGGAAGAGGAGGAGGAAGAGGAGGAGGAAGAGGAGGAGGAGGAGGAGGAGGCACATCTGGAGGCCTCGAATCTGGAGGTCAACGTCATTTTTGACTATATAGTGAGTTTGAGGCCACTATTAAGGCTATGTAAGACCTTGAGTTTTTAAAAAAAAAAATGAAAATGAAAACAAAAACAAAACAACAACAAAAGGAAAACAACGGCTTTCCACAACTATTCAAGGCAAGTCAACACTTAGGGTGGCCATGCTGAGTTTATCCTGAGATATATCAGTATAAATTGCCCTTCACAGCCAAGCACCCTGAAGTTTCCCAGTTTCCCTCTCTTCCCAGCCATCTCCCCATGCCTCCCAATCCACCTTCACCCAGCATCCTGCACACACAGTAGTAACTGATGGCCTGCACACAACTAATGGCCTGCACACAACTAGACAGCAGTACTGGCTCGGCTGGTGGACACCCTCTCCTCTTTACTCCTGGCTTTTTTCCTGCTGTTCTAATTGCTCGTTAGCCTTCTGTGATTGCACCCCCTCCCCTACCTTCCCTTCATGTCGGGGCTCTTTGGCTTCTAGGCCCTATTCACACTTCACTTTACAGCAGGGAGACAAAGTCAAATAGATATAGGGAAGCTAAGTCATGAAAGCAATCTGGAGCATCATGAGGCATGCCAAAGGGATGGCGGGGTCTGTGGCAAACGATGACTCAGCAAGGAAAGATAGTTTGCTGTTCAGGCCTCAGGACTCACATGGTGGAAGGAGAGACTGGCTCCTGCCAGTTATCTTCTGACCTCCACAAACATGTGGATGCACGAACACACAGACACACATATACACAGAAATCAAGAGCACACACAGACATAGACACACACTCACACACACACACACACACACACACACACACACAGACACACACACAGAAAGCAAAATAAAAATATGTCAGAGAGCCAAAAATAGGGTGTAGGCTACCAGTCAGTTTGTAGTTTGTGGGGGTGGGGGGGTCCTTTGTTTTAAGTAGGGTAGGCTAACCTCAAATACCCTGTGTAGCTGAGGATAACCTTACACTTCTCATCCTCCTGCCTCAACTTCCCAAGTGCTAGGATTCCTGGTACGAGCCGCTAATACGTATGCTGGGGATCAAGTCAAGACTTGGAGTACCAGATGCAAACACCCTAGCAACTGAACTACAGTCCCCTCCCTGTAGTATGTGGTCTCCAAACTCTTCCTAAGCATCCAATCTCCTGTGGCTAAACTCCAAAGAACCCCAAATAGGAGGAAGACCTAGCCTTCCCTTCTGAGGCCCAAGTCCATAGAGACAACGGCCTGCTAGAACATGCTTCCCGAGCCTCAGAAGCCCCTCAAACTCAGCGTCTCTTCACAACTGGACTCTGCTCCTGCTAGAGTATTATCCATCCAGGACTACGGCATGCCTAAAGCCTGGGAATCACCTCCAGCACTCCCTCTCACCTTGCTGGAACCTCCAAAGCACCTTATACTTTGTAAGCATCGACCTGTTCACTCCCACTAGCCAAGGCCACTGAGCCCTGCCACAGCATGCTGTACAGCATCACTCCTTTTAGATTCTGGCTAGAGGGATCCTTTTAAGATGCAAATCCACCCAGGAGCTCAACCTCTCCAATGACCTACTATTGCTCTAGGATCAGGTCCCAAATCCCATATCTACAACCTGATCCTTGTGGTGTCCCCAGAACCTCAAATCTCTCTCCCAGTTGTCCTGTTGAACCGTAGGATTCTGCCAGAAACACACTCCCTTCCCACACATATCCCAGAATTCTCTCCCCACACCCATTGATCCTTCAGATCAGAAATGGCAAAGACTTCTAGCTACACATGCCCAGAGCTCCAGCTACTTCCTTTTTATAACATTCAGCAAAATGGGTCTTCACTTCTTAAATGTCTTCCTCAGTGGATCTTAACACCCATCAGAAAGCACTGTTGCCTGCTCACTACAACATCCCAAACAACCATAGTAACACCAGGCACACACTACAGACATAGTACTTAGTGAGCACACTAAGAAAACTGTCTTCACCCCCATAACACACGTATCATAAACAGGCCGTTAGCTATACTGGTAGCATCCAACTTACCAACAGCATAGAAATGAATCAAAACCCAGCAGCTGTTCCCAAGCTGGCCTGCCTCCGCTTTCCTCCTTCTTACCGGGAGATCCCAGCCAGGTATCACAATGGGCAAGTCCTCCTAGTACTCCCTTTTCCAGAGTGTCTCTCTGCTAGCTGGGCCTGGTGATGCACACCTGTACTCTGAATAAATGAGGAGGCAGAGGCAGATGGATCTCTGAGTTCGAGGCTAGCCTGGTCTGCAAAGAAAGTTCCAGGACATCCAGGGCTATACAGAAAAACCCTGTCTAGAAAAAACAAAACCAACCAACCAAACAAACACACAAACAAATCCACGCTGTTTACTGATGAAGCTGAAACATTAAAGCTGGAAAGAAAAAATGCTCCAAAATCTAGGGCCGTGGTTCTCAATCTTCCTAACACAGCAACCTTTTAATACAACTCCTTATGTTGTGGTGACCCCCAACCTTAAAAGTACTTCATTGCTACTTCATAACTGTAATTGTGCCACTGTTATGAACTGTAATATAAAGCTCCAATCAGAGTCACCCCTGTGGGAGTCAACCCACAGGTTGAGAACCACTGATCTAGAACCTCGTGTCTACCCTGAAAGTAGTAGTGTTCAAGTCAGCCCTAAAAGACTGGCCGTGATTACACTGAGCAGCTGAAACTCAACACAGGCTAAGGAGAAATGATACCTAGATCAGTCACAGTACCTACCCATCAATTAACATGCAGTAGGCAAAGTCAATCTACTAGCCATCCGATTACCCTCTGTGAACTAATGGACTATTCTCCAAATGGGAATCCACTTGCATTTGAGGACCCAGGAGTTCTTTATGAGAAGTGTTTCATTCTATGACTTCTTTGGGAAGATAATCCCTTAAAATACTAAATAAGTAAAAAATACCGAGGCACATTCAGTGTCGTCACGAGCGTCTGTTTGAACACAGGAGAAAACACAAGCTGAACTAACATGCAAATGACTCCCTGTCCCAGGTACGAGGCAAAGCAACATAAGCCTGAAGTAATTAGCAGAAATAGCAACTGGATTAGCTTATAAGCCGCAGTTGATCAGGCTCATTAAATTCAACGTATCACATAGAGAATCTGAGTTCTGTGCATCAAAATAGCATTTATCATAATACATGAAATTTTACTTGGATTTATTGCATTCGTAACCTTCAGTTGGTTGCACACATAGAATCGAAGCTCTACCCAATGAACTTCATACCCAAGATTATGTGCGAACATAATGATTTGCACGAGTAAAATCAAAACTAAATGAACTCGAAGGATCTGTGAGGATTTTTTTTGTTGTTTTTAAAAATCTGAAGTAGGTACAATGGTGCATGCCTGTAACCCCATTTATCAACTATGGAAAAGGGATGTCAAGCTACAAGCTAGTCGGGCTACAGAGCACAACCTTGTCTCAGAAGAATAAAAATAATCTGTACATTACTCAGGACCTACCTCACCACGGGGGATGATTTAAAGGGGGCCTCAAAAATCGCACGAGTGACTGGATCAACTCTAGCTATACAGACACTTAAAGCGCATGTATGTGTGCATAAAGTATGCCTCAAGACATCACAGCACAGGCCTTACGCTAATCCATGGCTTTTACCCACAACTCTTCTATAACGTCCTTAGCTTGTCAAGCTCGGTCTAATCAAGGTTACAAAATGTACAGGCCTGTAGATGCCAACTGGTAAGCAGTAAAACCGATCAGGGCAGAAGGACATTTTTTCCTTGAAATCTTCAGCCTTCTGTATCTATCTGTATATTCCATCTATCACTTATCTCTCAAATATTCTTTTTTTTTCCTTGGTTCAGTGCATTGAGAATGAAAGCAGTTCACTTGGCTCTTCCTTACCACACCAAAAGATAACATTATATAAATATGATGAATGGTCTCGGCGTAGGGGGCTGTCACAGTGAGTGGTGTGAATTGTATTAGAGCAAAATAGAGTTCATAATCCACTTGAGGATGGTAACACTCGAGATTGTGTTTCCAGGTCTCTTAATTTTTAAAGTAAGTCAATTTAGTTTATGTTATAAATTTATGTTAAAAGAAAAAAACTGCCAATTTAAACCCTGACTACAAAAAAAAAATTTTTTCAAGTCACAGACACTATGGTGGCCAAAATACAGTACGGCTGTGCACCGCAGGAAGCAGGGCAACAACCAGTTGGCAATCTGCTCTCACAGCTCCTTCCAGCTGCCCACCCCCAGCATCTTCACAGCCTCCCCCATCTGACAACGTGCCTTCAAGGCCAGCACTCCGAATCCTCAAGGCTGCCCACTCACGTTGACCCTCTGCGGTCTGCACAGACACTCCTGCTGTCTCCATCCCCTGCCGTCCGTCTGCTCCAGTTGTCTAGCCTCCCAGGTGTTTGTCCCGACTCGCTCTTACTCATTCCTCTGGGTCCCTCCGCGGTCACCATCTGCGCTAGATACCCTGTCAGTTCTCACTAAATATCTGATGCTGAACAAACGCATCATCGGACCACGTAAAGCACCTCCAAGAGGCGAAAGTGGGAAAGCCACGGAATCACATCGTGGTACCAAGGGCCCCTGCCACTCAGGAGGCAGCCGTCGATTCACTTGTGCGTGCAGCCCCTCGGGGAGGATGTGCGCCCCTCGGGCCCCCGAGGCCTTCCACGCCGACAGTCAGGGGCTCGCTGGCGGTGGGTGTCCACGGAGAAGCCGCACCGCCCGAACTAGGCGCGCCTCGGTCCGGCCTCCGAGGTGCAGCTGCAGCTGTGTGCGATTTCCTCTCGGGGTCATCCTCCCGCTTAGGCCGCCCGGTCCCGCTGCCCGCCTCCCCGGGCTCAGCCGTTTCCAGCTCACTGCACCGAAGGCCCGTCCACCGAGATGGCAAGCCGCATTTGGTGTCGTCAGGCCGGCCAGAACTGAGGCCGCTCCGGCCCCGCTCCCCACCCGCGGCCCCCGCCCGGCCCCGCCACCGCCGCCTCGGCCCGGCGACCTCTCCTCCGCCGCGCGGACCCACCCGCACCGCCCGCGCCGGCCCCGGAGCTCACCCGGGACAGGGTGAGGTCGGTCATGAGCTGCTCGAAGGCCCGCGTCTCCTCGGCCTGCCGCTGCGTGTGCAGCGCGATCTTCTCACTGAACTTCCGCGGGTTGGCGCTGCCCGAGCCGGGCGAGGCGGCCATGGCGCGCGCCCCGCGCTAGCGGGCTAGGCAGACGGCAGGCGCGGGGTTCCGCCGCTCGGCCCACCCGGTCGGTCCTCAGGCCGCCCAAGCCGCCGCCCGAAGCCTGTCCTCCGGCGCGACCCGGCAGAGGAGCCACCGCGGCCCCAGAGCCAGCGAGCGGCCGGGAGCGCGCCGAGGTCCGCCCCCGCGCGCCGGCTCCGCCCTCGGCGCGGCCCGCCCGGCCTCCGGGCCCGAAGCCCGGCCTCTCGGCCGCTGAGCCCGGCCTCCGGCGAGCCGACCGAGCCCAGGATCCCCAGCCAGCTTCGGGACTTCTCACACCTACATCCCATCGGCAAAGCTAAGCCGCGTCAATGTGTGAGAGCCGCTGGGTACCACTGCCCACATCCCCCAGTGTGGCTATGTACATATGTCCATGTGCGTGTAGGCAGCCACGGAGATCCCACTGGTCTAGGAACCAAACGCAGGTCCTGTGCAAGAGCGGTATGTACTCTTAACTGAGCCATCTCTCCAGTCCTTTCAACTTCGCTGTTTTAAAACAGCAAGTTGCCTCATCAGGTTTCCCCCTTTTCAGCCCAGAAGCTGCTTCCAACATAATTGTACACTAAGATGTCCTGGAGAGTGTTGAGCATGACTGTGTTTTGTAAATTAGGACGTATTAGAGACATGCGGAGAAGTACAGAAAATAACATCAATAACACCCACGCACCCCATGATTAAACCATCAAAACATTTTTGCAGGGCCTGGGGATGGTGTTCAGCTGTAGAGGGCTTGTATGACAAGCCCTAAGCCCTTGGGTTTGATTCCAGCACTGTAAATAAAATTTAAAAGGTATTTGGGGACTAGCTAAATGACTCATGTGGAAGGAGATAACTGACTCCTGAAAGTTGTCCTCTGACCTCCACACTCAGGCTGTGGCAAGCACATACCTAAACACACACATACACAATAAAACTTTTAAAAAGTCATTTTGCTTCATATGCTTGGAGTTTATAAAAAAAAAAAAGCCACCTCATTCTTTTTTGTCTCCATAAAAAAGAACTATGTTGATGATGTCTACTGTTCATGTCTTTCAAAATTAGCATACATATACTGATTACACTGTTCTTGCTGTTACTGTGTGTGATTTATTAGTCCAGTTACTATATGTGGGATAAGAAGTTTTATGTTTAAAAGTTATACAAAAATGAGGCTGGGCAGTATGGCAAGTGCCTATAATTCCAGCAGTTGGGAGGTGGAGGCAGGAGGATCGGTAGTTTAAGGTCCTCTTTGGCTACACACTGAGAATGAAGCCAGCCCAGATTATATGAAGACCTTGTCTCAAAAACAAAACCAAAAATAATTGGTAGCCATGATGTGCAACCTTTGTATTTCCTGCAATTGTTTTATATGTGTTGATTTTTTACATTTATTTGTTTAGTGTGTATGTGAGAGAGAGAGAAAGGGAGGGAGGGAGAAAGGGAGGGAGAGAAGGAAGGAAAGAGAGAGGGGGGGGCTCACATTCATTAAGTTGACTCTGTGGTAGCCAGAGGACAACATGCAGAAGTCGGCTCTCTGCTTCTTCTCTTCAGTCCCTTGCCTCTCACTTAGGTTGGTGGCAGGCACCTTCACCGACTGAGCCAGCCCACCAGTCCCTGGATTATTCTGTTATAATTAGGCTTATGTGTCTGGTGTGTTTGTCCTATCCACCATGCTTTTTTTCTTGTTTTCTATTTCTTGATTTTTATATGTGTGTGTGTGTGTGCTCGCATGAGTTTATGTGCAGGATCTGTGTGCAGGAATCCTTGGTAGCCAGAAAGTGGCCTTAGACCCCTGGTGCTGGAGTTACAGATGGTTTGTTGTGAGCTGCCATGTGGGTGCTGGGAACTGAACCCTGACCCTTTGCAAGAGCAGTAAGTGCTAACCACTGAGCCATCCCTCCAGCCTATCCATGCTTTTTCTTTACATGTTACTTTCCTCTTTTATGCCATACTGAGTTCAGTTTCACACAACTGAACCAGGCTGGACATGGTGTCATACACCTGAGATCTCAGTACCTGGAGGGTGGAGGCAGGAGGACTGCAAGTTAAAGGTCATTCTGGGCCACCTTGTCTTTGAGACAGTGAAAACCTGTCTTTAAAAAAAAATAAATAAAACAAGTGCACACAGGCTGGAGAGACAGCTCAGTGGGTAAGAGTGCTTGCTATGTTTTCAGAGGACCTGAGGTTGATACCCAGCACCCACATTGGGCATTCACAGCCACCTATAACTCCCTCTCCAGAGGATATGATGACTTTGCTTCCACAGGCACCTGCACCCATGTGTGCATGCGCCTGATTAAATATAATCACATGATTAAATATAATCAAAAATAAATCTTTAAAAAAAAAAAAGCCTGGCATGGTCACACACACCGGTAATAGCAGTACTTGGGAAGCAAAGGCCTTTGGGGTCTCTGTGATTTTGAGGCCAGCCTGGTCTACAGAGTGAGTCATCCCCCCTTCCCCACCATCTTAGCAAACAAACAAACAAAACCAAATAAAGTATGAATCTCTAGCGAGTTCAAGTAGTGAAGGAGCTGCTGAAAGCCCTGTTTGGAGAGCTGATTGATAACAGACTCTGATACAGCGCTTGGCAGCAGAAATGAGGCAGCAAAGGAACCACTTCCTCTCTTGAAATCGGAAGCCAGCTGGGAAAGCTGTCACTACACTGAGCTACATGTAGCAGCTCTGAAAACACACAGGAGGAGGACTCCCCACCCACAGTTTCATTTCCAAGGTTTCAATTACGCTCCATCAACCGTAGTCTAAAAATATTAAGTGGGACATTCCAAAAAATTAATAATTCATGAGTTTTTACACTGCTTGCCAACCTGAGCAGCATGATGAAACTTTGTGTCATCTCACAGTGGGTGGGAGGTATCCGCTGGCCTGGCATACCCCTGCCCCGCAGATCATCTGCCTGTTTGGTCACTTAGTAGCATCTCTGGTAGTAGATCAACTGCCATAATAATATGCTTTCTTCACCTTTATTTCACCTAATAAAAAAGCCCCAGCTGGGGGCCAGCAAGGTGCCTCAGTGAGTAAAGGCACTGCCACCAGGCCTAACATCCTGAATCCAATCTGCAGGATCCACATGCAAGAAGGACAGACCCAACTCTTAAAAGTTGTCCTCTGACCTTCACCCAAGTAATTTACCTACACACACATACACACAAGCATGCACATGCACAGACACACACTAAATAACAATGTTCAAATAATAATAAATAAGCCCTAGCTGGGCTTCTGCAAAATGAATCAGTGGAAAAAATTCTTGCCATGTAAGCTTGGCATCTGCCAAACTGACCGGCTCCTAAAAGATGATCTCTGCTGTCTGTCCACACGGGCACAATAAATATGATAAAACTTTAAGAATAAAGCCCTAGGGCCGGGCAGTGGTGGCGCACGCCTTTAATCTCAGCACTTGGGAGACAGAGGCAGGTGGATTTCTGAGTTCGAGGCCAGCCTGGTCTACAGAGTGAGTTCCAGGACAGACAGGGCTATAAGGAGAAACCTTGTCTCAAAAAACAAAAACAAAACAACAAAACAAACAAACAAACAAACGCCCTAGGGATTGGAGAGATGGCTCAGTGTTTAAGAACTTCTGCTCTTGTACAGGACCCCAAGTTAGGTCCCAGCACCCAAGTCAGGTGGCTCGAAACTGGCTATATGTAGCTCAAGGGGATCAAGGCCTCTGGTGTAGCCAGGTATCTGTACTCACAAGTACATACCCACGTGCATAATTTAAGGACAGAATCTTTAAGGGAAAACAAAACAAAAAAAAGCCCTGGCCAGTCATGGTGGTGCACATCTATAATCTCAGCATTTGGGAGGTAGGATGCAGAAGTTCAAGGCCGACCTAAGGTACCTGGCCAACTTGAGAGCAGTTTGGACTGCATGAGACCCTGTCCCCTGGTAGGGGGTGGGTACAAAAAGAAAGCCCAGGAGTTGTGACGCTGGCAGTTCAGCTGCACCAAACAGAAGTCATAAAGAGCTTTGCCTTTTTGCTTTTTTAACGTTAAAAGGTAAAAGTCTTAAGGGCAGGGAGGTGTGTGCTGAAGCTGCTAAGAGCTGAGGTACCAATGATAAAGGAAAGCATATGGTGAGGACTCAGTACTACCTGAAGTTCATGCAGCCATGGGTGCTCCTAGAATGCATCCCACCACAGGGAAGCGACTCCTGCCTGACCATCGTGAGAACCCGCCGAGAGAGCTCGGGACTCCACCACCGTAGCCCTCCCTGCAGACACAACACACACCTACTCATTCCTCTTCTGTTCTCTTATCTTTTCCTTTTTACTGTTTAGTCTTTATTTGCTTATTCGTGTGCTCACATGCACACAAGCACAAGGAAAGGACATTGGATCCCTGGAAACTCAACTTATAGGCAGCTCAGCTGCCTGACCATAAGTGCTGGGAACTGAACTGTGCTGCTCTGAAAGAGAAGCAAGTGCTTTTAATCACTGAGCCGTCTCTCCAGCCTCCAATTTACTGATCTTGTAGGATTGAAAAATAATGACAAGGGCTGGTGAGATGGCTCAGTGGTTAAGAGCACTGACTGCTCTTCTAGAGGTCATGAGTTCAAATCCCAGCAACCACATGGTGGCTCACAACCATCCACAATGATATCTGATGCTCTCTTATGGGGTGTTTGAAGACAGCTACAGTGTACTTACATGTAATGAAAAATAAATAAATAAATAAATAAATAAATAAATAATAAAACCTTTAAAAAAAAAAGGAAAATAATGACAAAATTGTGCCCAGAATCCTAGCTGCAAGGTCATCTAGGAAATGTAATTCTAATTTTTCAGCCTTCGAGGTCCTGAAGGACACCAGGTTAGATCCTAAATGCACTGACCCTTCAGCCTGAGCACAGCACCAGTGGCTGTCAAATACTTGAAGTGCATTCGCTCTGTTTCCAGTCTTCTCATACTTAACTTGTGTAATTTTCTTCAGTGAATGCAGCATCTTGCATGTGATAGGCCAGTCTCTACCACCCAGCCACACCACCGTAAATCTTAATCCAGTAAATAAATTGTGTGAAATTACTCGGTGTAAGTATAGAGGTTTATGCTTTTAGAAAGTTGTTTCCACTGAGAATGACCCTGTAACCTTATTGCCTGTGTCAGGTTTAACCTTCCAGACTGTTCCACCTTCTCTTATCAAAAAAAGATGTTTCACTGGTTTAGGCCAAATTTTTACAGGTTTTCTCTGCTTCCATTTTTCCAATACAACTAAATTATCACATTTGATAAATCAGTATTAAGTGTTCACAGAGTATACTATGGTTTTACTTTGATATATAATTGGGGAAAAGAGTTAAAAATTTGCCTCCTGAGTAGCTTCCCAGTAAAGCTTACAACCTAAGTCTAGCCCCTGCACGAGTACGGAGGCACACACATACATACTCTAAATAATAAATAAATAAATGTAATTAAATATGCATGGGAACTGGAGGGATGGCTCAGGGGTCAAGAGCAGTGGCTGCTCTTTCAGAGGACCTGGGTTCAATTACTAGCACCCACAGGAGGCTTAAAACCATCTGTAAGCCAATCAGTCCCAGGAGATCTGACACCCTCTTCTGGCCTCAAGTGGTACATAGACATATAACCAGGAACTGTACACATTTTATTAATATATTGTCAATATCTTATCGATTAATTGACCTTTTTCTCTCATAAGAAAAAAAAAATGCCTCCTGAACCAGGATGCAGCTCAGTAGGTAAGGTGCTTGCCTGGCAGGCATGAAACCCGGGCTTTAATCCCAGCACTGCATAAAACCACTTGTGATGGCACAAGTCTGTAATCCCAGCACTAAGGATGTAAGAAGATCAGAAGTTCACGGTTATCCTCAACTACACTGGAGTTCCAGGATAGTCAGGGTTACAAGTGAGACATTGTCTCAAAAAAAAAAAAAAAAACAAAAAAAAACAAAAAACCCTCAACTAACACAAACACACACACACACACACACACGTAGCATTTACACAGAGTCTCCCTTAAAAACAAGCATGCTCACAAGACTGCATTCTGTCCAAAAGGACATTATTTAAACAGAAAGAAAAGTGACTCACTTCTCTTCTGCCTCCTCTCTTCCCTCTGCTTCTTCCTCTCCTCTTACTGTCTGGAATGAGGACTTGCCAGTAAGAATGGAAGCAGCTGTCTTGGACCAATGGGTGAGAGGGTTGATTTGAGGATGACAGACAGCAGAGAGGCCTGGCTCCCTAGCACCAGGGAACCACATGTGAACCCTTGGCAGCTTCAGGACCACTACTCCAGAGGTGATTGTTTAAAGCCCCGATTAAAGCCTTTGTTAAAATAGACCAGGTACTGAACCAGGGCTTGTAATAGTTAAAGAGAAGTGCGTGTGTGTGTGTGTGTGGGTGTGTGTGTGTGTGTAAATACAAAGATTCTTGGGAAATTTTATCTTCTGCTTTATACATTTCTAAGGTATCTACATTTTATTTTTATTTTTTGAAATAAGGTCTAATATAGCCCAGGCTATGTGGCCCAGGATTACCTTGAACTTCTGCCCCTCCTACCTCTACCTCCAGTTCCTGGCATTACAGACATGCACTAGGACAGCTTGCACTTCATCTTTTTAAACATTGTATATCCATCTGTACATAAGGATGGGTTTCAGAAAGACAGTTTCTCTCAAGTATATCGTGTACTTTGACTATATCCCTCCCCTGTTGTCCCTCCTCCCCCTTCTCCTAGCTGGACTTTATGTATTTTTACTTGTTTATTGTTATTTTTCCTTAATATTATTAAGTTTATGTATTTATTGTTGGGGGCGGGTGTCAGGAGTGCCGTGGGTATATGGAAGTCATCCGACACCTTGTGGAAGCCGGTTCTCGCCTTCCACCTTGTATGTCCTGGGGATTGAACTCTGCTCGTCAGGCTTGGCAACAAACCCCTTCACTCACTGAGTCATCCACAGCCCCGTTTATACCTGCGCTGCCTCTCACCCCAGAATAACTACTCTGAGACTATTTATTAATAACTCCTCAGGCCACACACTTTGGCTTGTTCCTCAACTAGTTCTTAACTTTCATCTTCCACATGGCTAATTACCTCTCCTCAGCTCCGTGTGACCATCTTCATGATTAGCTTTCAGGGGCGAATCGCCTGCCTCTTTCCCAGAATTCCTCTCTCTCCCTGCCGGATGTCCCATCTTCTAACCCTGCCTCAGCTCATTGGCCACAGGCTTTTTTATTGACAGGTGTTGCTTCCATACAGCACATAAGAGATTTTCCCTACACCTATTACTGGCTTTTGAGGCAAAGACTCAAGTATCTGAGGCTGGTCTCCCAACTCATTATGTAGCTAAGGGTGAGCTTGAACTGATGTTTCTGCGTCCCCCTCTCCCAACTGCTGGAATTACAGGTGAGCACAGACACACCCAGTTTTTGTGGGGTTGGGGACACAACCCGGCACAACCCTGCACCTTCTGTATGCTAGGCAAGCATACAACTGGGCTATAGTCCCAGAGCTCTGTGTCCTTTTTTCGTTAGTTTGATGGTTGTTACTTTGTAAATAATCCCTATCTTCTCTTTGGTACAGGGATAACAGATATTTTTCAACTAAAGCATTGTTTGGTTTTTGTTTTATCTTAAAATGGCTGCTCTCTAGCAAAGCCATCTTTGGAATAAGTCATTACTCTTACCATGTTTGTTTGTTACCCTGACTCTCAACACATACTCTTTCTCCTCTCCCCTCCCCCCTTCCCCTTTCCTCCTGCTTGCTCCTTAAATTTTTTCTTTTTTGCTCATTTACTTACTCATTTATTTAATGTGTATACGTTTTTTCCCTCCTTTTATGTATCATACCAGCAGCATGCTGTGCCTGCAGATTCCAGAAGAGAGTCTTAGATTTCCTGGGATTGAATTGACAGAGAGTTGCTCGACAGCTCGTAGGTGCTGGGAACCAAATCCAGGTCCTCTGCAAGAGCAGCCAGTGCTTCTAAGTACTGAGTCATCTCTCCAGCCCCCTTCCTTTTTTCTTGTGTGTGTGTATATGTATGGTTGTTCCTGTATATGTGGGCGTACATGGGTGTGAGGCTGTGGAGGTCAGAGGTCACCCAGGTGTTTTCTTACCAGATTAAACACTATGGAGAGTCATGCCCGACCTTTCTGCCCTCCCCCAACCACCGCCTTTGATAGTTGTTTCTCTTTCAAGGATCTTATCTTCACTGGTTACCTTGCAGCTTTGTTACTGTTTGCCGAGACAGGGATCTTAGAATTTAGAAAAACCTAAATCTAAGGAGATGTTTACTTAAAAAGCATCTTTTCATCTAAACCATGTTGTCTCAGACTGGATCTCTCCCTGGGACCTGGAACTTTCTGATTAGGCTAGAGTGGCTGGCCAGTCAGCCCTAGAGATCTGGCTGTCTCTGCTTCCAGCTCCAGAGCTGGGATTAGAAGCACAGGCTGGCACACCCTGCCCTGTTGCTGTTGAACAAGGGTATGGGGATGGAGGCCAGGTCCTCTTGCTTGTGCTTCAAGTACTTAGTGGTCTAAGCTGTCTCTGAAACGCCAGTCTTTGGTCCAGATCCTCAGATCTTACACATAGACTCTGGGCAGGCAAGATAGCCCAGCCATCAAGCCTGACAACCTGAGTTTAATTCCTGGGACCCGAATGGCAGAAGGAGAGACCTGACTTTCCTAAACTGTCCTCTGTAGGCACATCCTGCCCATACACTAAATTTAAAAAAAAAAAAAATTAAAGTAACTTCAGGTTCAGGAAAGGTCACTTTCCCACAGTTCAGTTCTCGGAGAAGCTCCCACCTCCCTGTGGAAGCCACAGTCCAGGAGGCGAGCAGTTCCAGCTTTGCCATCTGCCTTCCTCATCTGCTCTTCCGAAAAGAACAGCAGCCACCAATGAGCTTCCTCCGCTGTCCCCTTCCCACCTACAGAACTTAGTCTCTGGCGGTGAAGGGTGTATGGGCACCTTCTGATTTCTTGAGAGCTGCAGATGCAGAGTTAGCCTTTTATAGACATTATTATTTAATTCGAAACATGCTTCTCTTTCTGTGAGTCTGTCAGGGCCTCTAGAACTAGCCACCACCACCAGGAGCTATGTGTATTCTTTAGGAATGTAGTTTTCTCATGCAAAAAAGGGGGGTTAAGTAAGTTTATCAAGCAAGCTTTTTTTCCCCCCAGGACTGGAGATGGTACCTAGGGCCTTGTCTGGTCTGTGGTAGGTCAACACTCTACCACAAGTATACATATTTTACATTTTCATATCAAAATGATTTTCTAGGAAGCAAAAGACAAAATTCAAGAACAAAGGCTATACTTTTATCATCATCATCATCATCATCATCACCATCATCATCATGATTATGTGTATCACTGTGTGTGTTTGTGCATGTAAGTGTTTGGAGAAGCCAGAAGAGGGGATCAGCTCCCCACGGCTGAAGTTGCAGGTGGTTGTGGAGCTGCCCAGTGTAAGTGCTGAGAACTCAACTCTGTCTCTTCACAAGAGAAAAATGCTCCTAACCACTGAGCCCTCCCCCCCCGGGCCCCCCCCCCCCCCCCCCGGTCTCCCAAAGGCTATTTTACTGTTGGTGTGAGCCAGGCTCTCATTAGTCCTAGACCGGGCTGGAACTCACTTCTGAGGGCGACCTTGAACTACTGACCCTCCACATCAGGCATATGCCACCACATCTCATCTGTGTGCTGCTGGGACTGAACTCAAGGACTTCTTCATGCTGCCAGCCAGAACAGATGTTCCTTCTACAGACTTACCAAACTACCGTAAAACTACCTAAAACTACGGTAAAACTGCAGCCTGGAGTCTAAAGTTCTTCACAAACTTAAGATCCAAGTACCCTCGGCTCCCTTTTTGTTTTCTAACAATACTTACCATTTAAGAACAGCCTACAGACATCCTAGCTCCTTCCGCTCTGGTGTTGGAGCAGCCCCTCAAGTGGCCCCTGCTGACAGATCGTTTGGGAAGAGTCAGAAGCTAGAACCCCGAGGACAGAAAAAGTCTGAGGAAAGCTGAGCGACAGGGACTGCAGTGGGCCTCAGGACAGCTAGATCTCAGCTTTGCTCACATTTTAAATGTTGTTGGCTTTGTTCCTTATTTATTTATTTTAGCTGGAGGATATTTTTATTAAAGTTTGAAGGAAAACAGTAGGGCCCGAATGCTGTAAATGGGGGCAGCTGTTGGGAGCAGGGGTATAGAAAAGAGGAAGAGAGTCTTCCCTTTGAGTTAGTGGCAAAGAAAGCAGGTAGGTTAGCGACCGATGGAGGTCAGAGGGCAGCTGCCAGGGGGCAATAGGGAGGTTTCTGGAGAAAGTGAGGAAGTTCAGAGTGTGGCACAGGCATGTCGAGGATTTGGGCGGGTGTTCAAAGAAGAAAAAGACAGAACAAAAGAGAAAAATCGGAGTTTGGGAACTAGAGGGATGGTTCAGTGGTCCAGAGCGTGCACTGTTCTTTCAGAGGAGGCTGGTTCAGTTCCCAGGCCCTAGGTCAGGACACCAGCCTGTAACTCCAGCTCCAGAGGATCCCATGAACTCTTCTGACTTCTCAGGCAACTGAACTCACACACATACATCCACCGCCACCCCTCCTGCCCTCATCCACAGATGCACATGCATACTCATAATTAAAGATAAAAAACAAGTCTTTTTAAAAATATCAGAGCCTCTTATGCATTAAACTTCTGTGTAGGGTGATGGAACACTGTGCCTCCCCAACATGCTCTGTAATAGGAGGGAGAAATGCTAGTTGGCTCAAGAATCTAGGGCCCATTGTTCCTCCTACAAGGGCCAGCAAATAGTTCTAATTCCCAAACGTGCCTTGCACTCACCCACCTCTTTCCATCCCAGCCCAGTGCAGGCCACCAAACCTCTCCCTAACTGAGACCTTAATTGGTCCACTTGTGTATTCTTCAGGAAACAGGTGCCATACTCAAATGCAGTAATTTGCAGAGAAGTTAATTAAGAGGAAGGAGGAGCTTAGAGATATCACAGTTCCCCAGGGGCTCGTTACCACAAGCAAGAAGCTCCAGGCCCAAGGGTCTTGGGGAAAGATCGTTTACTGCCCTGGAGAGAAGTTAGTGATTAGAAAGGCTGCCTGATAGGCCGCCTGGATAGAAAGAGGAGCAGGTTCATGGTGACCCAGCAGAACAAATTCTGTCCTCTCCACTCTCCTAGTAATGTGTCCCATTGGCTAAGTTCAGAAGCTCCAGGGGGGAAGTGGTGGGTGTCCCAAGTACAGCCTGTGAGGGTGGCTTCCCAAGGCACAAGAGGGGAGGTTGGGAACTGGATCCTGGGGGCTACAGACCTGGAACAACCAGTTTCTAATCTAGCTTCCCAGCCTGCCTTCCCCTCCCCTCTCCCTGTCCCCCACTGAAATAAGTCTCTGAGCCTTTCTTGTGCTTTGACCCCATTGGTTGCTCCCCATCACCCTCAGAAGGGACTCCGAGTGCAGTGCTAGCTCTGGAGAGATTATCTGCACGGCTTCCAACTCTGCATTCACTCGCCAGTGGACAGAGTCAGATGCTCAGGGGAACCAGCTACAGGGAAGGTTCCGGAAAGCTTCAGAACAGAGATGGGAGAGGCAGAGACATCTGGTGAAGGCTAGGTGACATGAAGGTCACCAGGGGCTGTACTTCTCAGGTGTACCCCTGACCAAACCTGCAAATGCTGCTTCCTGGTCAAGGCTTCTTTTTTTTTTTTTTCTTTCTTGAGCTATATCTGTATAAAAATGTTTTTGATGCCGGGCGGTGGTGGCGCACGCCTTTAATCCCAGCACTTGGGAGGCAGAGGCAGGCGGATTTCTGAGTTCGAGGCCAGCCTGGTCTACAGAGTGAGTTCCAGGACAGCCAGGGCTACACAGAGAAACCCTGTCTTGAAAATAACAAAAAAAAAAAAAAGTTTTTGATGAACTCACAAAGTGTTTCTCTTCTTAAAGTTGTTTCCCCTATTGAAAAGCTTAGTGCTGGGTGTGCTGGCTCATGCCTGCAGTCCTGCTGCTGGAGCTGGAGGAAGATTAAGAATTCAAGGTCGCTGTCCTCACTGAGAGCTTCTACTTCTAAGTCTGAGTCCAGTCAAAAATAAGTCTTTTAAGAGTAACAAATAAATCATCAGACCTTTAAAAAAAAAAAAAAAAAAAAGAATTCAAGGTCATCTCCCAATATATGAGTTTCGAGCTAGCCTAGGCTACAAGAGACCATCTTGCCCCACACTTCCCTGCCTCAAATATATACATAGAAAGCCCAGGAGTTTCTAATGATACTTTCTTTGGTTTTTAGACAAGGTCTTATTAGCCTGATCCTCCTGCCTCAGTTTCCTAGAACTGGGAATACAGGATTATGATAGTGTGTTGCTATATTCAGATATGTTCATAATGATTTGTTGTTGTTGTTGTTTTGCTTTTGAGACAGGGCCTTATGTGCCCTAGCCCTCATATATTTTTTTCAGAATGTTCATATAGACTCGTGTAAGGGGCCATAGCACATGTGTGAGAGTCAGAGGAGTTAGCTCCCTCTTTCTACCAGGTGGGTACCGAGTGTCCAGTTCATTATCAGGCTGGTAGCAGGCGCCTATACACACCAGCCATCCTGAAGGCCTTTATTTTAACCTTCCAGTTTTCCTGCCTCCACTTCCCTCCCACGCGCTGTGATTACCGATGTGTGTCATGGTGTCTGGCTTATGCAGTTCTGAGGGCTACACACAGCTAAGAAACACTGTACCAAATGAGCTACATCCCAGTCCTGGGCATAATGACTTCATTTTACACAAAGCTCATTAGTCATTTTTTATTTGTGTGTGTGTGCGTGTGCACGTCCACACGTATGTGTAAGTATGGAGGTACCTGAGGAAGACAGAGAAGGCATCAGAGCCTCTCATTAGCCACTTTTAAAAGATGCTGATGGGGGAAGGGTTAGAGAGATGGCTCAGTGGTTAAGAGCCTCTGCTGTTCTTCCAGAGGACCTGAGTTTGGCTCCTGTGATCCATATCACAACCACCTGCAAGTCCAGAAGCTTCAGGGGATCTAACATGCACCTCTGGCCTCCTCAGGCATCCCCCAGTGTGTGTGACTGCACACACACACACACACACACACACACACACAGAGGCACATAAATAAAAATAAAATACAGGATGGTCAACGTGGCAGAGGCAGGTGGATCTCTGGGTTCAAGATCAAGCCAGTCAGGGTAACACGGAAAGACTGTGTCTAAAAATATAAATACAGTAAGTTTTCTTTAAAAGGAATTTTTTGGTTTGTTTTTTGTTTTTGTTGACTTGTTTTGGTTTGGGTTTTTTGTTTTGGGTTTTGTTTTTTGTTTTTTGAGACAGGATTTCTTTGTGTAGCCCTGGCTGTCCTGGAACTCACTATATACACCAGCCTATCTTTGAACTCACAGAAATCCACCTGCCTCTGTCTCCTGACTGTTGATACTAAAGGCATGAGCCACTGCCACTCAAAAAGAAATTATGATATTATTTAACTCCTAATAAGAAATCTAGTCAGCCAGTGTCTTGGCACACACCTTTAATCCCAGCATTCAGGAGGCAGAAGTAGGCAGATCTCTATAAGTTCAAGACCAGCTTGGTCTACAAAGTGAGTGCCAGTATATGCGGGGCTACATAGTAAGACCCTGTCTTAAAACAAAACAAGAACAAAACCCAATCAAACAGAAACCTATTCAGTCAATTCCTTCTTGGCCTTTTGGCTAAGATGATGTGAAAAAAATGGAGTCAGTCTTCATGGCTGCTCAGTCCTGTGGCTGCTCAGTCCCGTGGCTGCTTGGTCCTCGTGTAGAGCTCTTTTCTCATGGTGCTGTGGATCACACCCAGGGCCTCACAAAGGCCAAGCAGTTGCTCTACCAGTGAGGTTCAGGAGGCAGCAACTCTGCTGGAAAGCTTCACGATGAATGAGTCAAGCTGGCAACACCCGAATCCAACGCTCAGAGTTTCCGTTACCAGAAGATAAGCCTCTGATGTGACCAGGGGAATTCTCAAAGATTCTTGCCAGAAGGTTGAAACTGAGTGACACACAAAGGTGTTATAAAAGATCCAGGATGGGATTCTATGTTGAGGTCTACCATCAGACACGTGTGAAGAAAAGAACCTAATCACTGAATTCATAGCAAGGGGAATTTCAGAAGCTTATCGAATAGATGTGATGCGTGATCTTTTTTGGAAAACATACAAGCATATACATGTTTTAAAATGAATGAGAGTGGAGAAGTTTAAACACTGGTTTTGTTGTGTGTGTGTGTGTGTGTGTGTGTGTGGGTGCGTGCATGTCTGTGCACATGAGTGTGTGTTGTATGTATTTGTTAGTGTGAGTGTGAACATATGTGTGTGTGTGTATGTGTGTGTGTATTATATGTATTTGTTAGGGTGAGTGTGTACACATAACCATGGAGACAAGAAGTCAACATAAGGTTGTGTCCCCTCATTTGCTCTCCACCTTTTATTTTTTGAGACAGTTTCTCACTGAACTTTTCAGTCATTGCTTCAGCTACATTGTCTGGGGTTCCGGACACATCCTGCCATGCCTGCCTGGTTCCAGGGATCTGAACCAGCGTGTTCATGCTTGCTTTGCCTACCCTACCGTCTGGGCCATCTCCTCAGACTGTGCCTAGTGTTTTAGTTATTTTGGGTCTGATGATACTATAGGGATTCATGCTTACCTTCGTTCAGTCTCTTTTCCTTATCAGTAAGAGCTACTGATAGCCTGCTGTGGGGAGCTGTCCTGTTGAAGTCCAAGGAGGTGAGCAGCACCCTTGGGCTCTGCCCACTAGATGCCAGGAGCACACCTCGTTAACCTCTAGGTTTGGCAAAACATCTACTGGAAGTAAGATTGCTCCTGTTGAGAATCCATGTCAAAGACACATCCTAAATATTTATATATCGAAGACTGCCAAAATAACCGTGGGGGTGGGGCCAACTGAAACTAGTTTGACGTGACCGGGTACTGACAGCGTTTGAGGCCAGATGGTGGCCATATGGAAGTTCATTAAATGGTTCCTTCTTGTACATTCATAGGTTTCTTCCATAATCAGGTTTCAAAATTGTAATGTGAAATTGTCTTAGTGAGGGTTACTGTTGCTATGGTGAGACGCCATGACAGAAGCAAGTCGAGGAAGAAAGGGTTTATTTGGCTTCCCCTTCACAGTTTATCATTGAAAGAAGACAGAAATTCAAGCAGGTAGAAACCTGGAGGCAGAAGCTGATGCAGGAGCCATGGGGGAGGGGTGTGGCTGACTGGTCTGCTTGCCATGGCTTGCTAAACCTTCTTTCTTGTAGAACCCAGGATCACCAGGCCAGAAGTAGCACCTCTCGCAATGGACTGGACCCTCCCACATCAATTACTAATTAAGAAAATGAGCCACTGGTTTGCCTACAGCCTGATTTTATAGAAGCATTTTCTCAGTTGAAGCTCCCTCTTCAGAGGACTCTAGTGTCAGTTGACATAAGACAGGCCATCGCAGCTACCACAAGAGTATTCTTTCCATTTCCCAAAACATCGTTAGCATATTAGATTGTACAAAATATCTATAAGTCAAGGGCTATTATTAATATTATCTTGAGAATCTTGACAAAACCCCCTGTGTACCTCCCAAGTCCTACCTAATGTAGTGACTGAATTATAAATCCTTTCAGGTAATGCTGTTTTGTACCAAATGTTTCCCGAGTGGAGGCAGAGTTGGGAACAGAATCCAGAGCCTTGAGTTTGTTGAGTAGCCAGGCTTCAGTAGAAACCTCCCCCTCCCCAGTGGAACTGACAGGGCCTAGGGTCCTAGAGAGAGGGCTTAGCAGTTAAGAACCCTTACTACATTCCAGACGGTGGTGGCACACACCTTTAATCATAGCATGTGGGAGGCAGGGCAGGCAGATCTCTGTGAGTTGGAGGCCAGCCTGGTCTACAGAGCAAGTTCCAGGATAGCCAGGGCTACACGGAGAAACCCTGTCTCAAAAAACAAAGCAAAACAAACAAAAAAGAACTGTTGCAGAAGACTTAAGTTTAGGTGGCAGCATCCATGTCCAGAGGTAACTCCAGCTCAGGAGATAGATACCGTGCCCTCCTCTGGTCCCCATGGGTACTTGCACACTCATGCACATACATAAAAATATTTTCAAAAAACAATTTTTAAAAATTGGTGAAATGTAATCATATTACTATTTCTGTTATAAGCCATTGAGTTTTTTTTTTTTAAATAGAACTAAAAGGTCTTCAAGATCCCTTCAAGATCTTCATTGATCTCAAGAAGTTAGTTCCAAATAGCTCTCAGAATTGTTAAAACTGTCTCCTTTGGGCTGGAGAGATGGCTCAGCAGTTAAGAGCACTGGCTGCTCTTCCAGAGGTCCTGAGTTCAATTCCCAGCAACCACATAGTGGCTCAGAGCCATCTGTAATGGGATCTGATGCCCTCTTCCGGCATGTAGGTGTACATGGACTCATAAAATAAACCTTAAAAAAACAAAAGAACAAACCCCAGTCCTTTGGCTGCTGCCTGCCATTGTGATCAATATATTTACCATATCTCCCACAACTTTCAGAATCAAGTATTCCCTGCCCAAGAAACAAGAGGAAAATCGTGTCACTTCCCCGTGGATTTGGATGAGATTTGGTAACAAAGTGAGGTACGACTCCGATTGGACAGTGGGGTGAGTAGGACCAATACTCTGCTCAGCTGTTGTGCTGAATCACAGGCAGCAATCAGCCCTACCAGAGGGGCTGAACATTTCTGCATCTGTGGATTTGCACATTTAACTGGAATTCTGACTCGCTTTTTATCTGCTTTCCGAGAATGAGTTGGTTGGTTCAGCCATAACTAAGAATAAAAGTGTTATGTTACTGTGATCAAAGATACAGTAATAATAATAAAAATATGCCATGATTTCTCTGGCTGACTTAATCATTTAATAATCACACACATGCAGTCACACACACACATACATGCACACACACACACACACACACACACCCTAATTTTAAAAACCCATTTATTTATTTACTGTATTATGGCATGGCACACATGAGGGTCAGAGCACGACTTTTGGAAGTCGGATTCTCCTTCCACCGTGTAGGTCCTGAGGCTCAAATGTAGGCCCATGTCAGGCCATTAGGCTTGGAGGCAGTGCCTGTACCAGCTCAGCCATCTTGCCAACCCTATCTTGTTGTTGTTACGAGTAGCTGACAAAATAACTTAAAATAAGACATATTTTTAGTCAGGCATCATGGGCAGACCCCTAACTCCAGATACTTGAGTGACTGAGGCAAGCAGTTCCTAAGTCCAAAGCCTGCCTAGGCTATAGAACAAGTTCAAGGCTACCCATGAGCAACTTAGTGAAATCCTGTCTCAAAATAAAAATTGTTTAAATAAATAACAAAAAACATGTTTGGTTTATATATAGCATATATACACACATACATATATACACGCACATACATGTTTGGTTTTTTGAAAACAAGGTCTCACTGTGTATTCCTGGCTGTCCTGGAATTCACTGTAGGTCAGGCTGGCCTCGAACTCACAAAGATCTGCCCGCTTCTGCCTTCCAAGTGCCGGGATTAAAGGCCAATGGCACCATACCTGGCTAATAAATAAATTACTGTTAAAGGGCCCGAGATGTAGTAAGAGTGCAGGCCTACCATGCTGTAGGCCCTGGGCTCACTTCCTAGCATCATAAAAAAGTATTAGGGAAAAAAAATGCTGTGAGAGATGCAGAGTAGAAACAGGGGCTTAGAGTCATGGCTGCACTTGGTGGTAAAACGCTGGCCCGGAGTTCTAGTCCCAGCACTGCAAACAAGAAAACAAAAGCCCATGAGTTTCAAGAGAGGAATACAAGGAATTTAAATTTCCCCCAGAGTTTCATTTATGTGCCTTTCAAAATGTATGATATGGTGGAACAGATCTTTAATATCATTATTGGTGAAGCAAAGGGAGGCAGGTCTCTGGGTTTCAGACCAACCAGCACTCACAGTGAGACCCTGTATTAAGACAATAACAAAACGCAGCAAGCAAACAAAACCTCGATAACTGTATACAGCAATTGTTACCTCAAAATCCACAACACACGGGCAATTATAAACTTGTGGTGGGCATTGAACCCAGGGTCATACGCATGCTAGGCAAGAGCTCTGCCACTGAGCCGCACCTCAGCCCTCACACTTTGCAACTTGAACATAAAGACTTGGAAGTGAACAGTAGCACTTGGTGGCCCACATCTGTAATCCCATCGCCTTGTGGAGGTGGGGCAGATGATCTAGTTCAGGCTGTCCTTGGCAATATGAAGTCAATGCTAACTTGTGCTACTTGAGACCATCTAAAACCAACCAACGAAAACAAATCACTTGTCAAACTTGAAACGAAAACCTGTATTAGCTTTGCCCAACTCAATTTAGGGTTAAATTGGTGGTGGGGGTGGGGTGGGGTGGGGGTGGGCATCCTGATCATTCCTGGGATGGATGTCAGCAGAGGGAGAGAGATGACCTTCATTTTGACTAATCAGCTCCATGACAACTTCACTAACTGGATTTAGAATCACCTAGGAGACCCAGCTCTGAGTATGTCCTGTTTTCCTTTATTCAATGTGTGTTGCCTGCCTCTATGTCTGTATACCACATGCGTGTCTGCTGCCCGTGGGGCCAGAAGAGGGCATTGGATCCCCTGTAACTGGAACTACAGTTGGTTGTAAGCTGTCGTACTGTGTGGGTACTGGGAATGGAACCCAGGTCCTTTGCATGAGCAACAAATGCTCTTAGGTGCTGAGCCGTCTCTCCTTCTGAATATGACTTTGAGTTTCCAGAGAGATTTAACTGATAGAGGACCCACCCTGGGGTCTGGCAGGATCTTTCCATGGGCTGTGGTCCTGGACAGAATAAAAAGGGGGAAAGGAAAAGCCAGTTAAACAGATAGACATTCCCTTCTCTCCTTCCTGGTTGGCACCACCAACCATACTGCTCCAGGTTGCCACGCCTTCTCTGCCAAGGTGTACTGCGCTCCCCTGAACTATGAGCCAAAACAAACCCTTCCTCTCTCTAGCTGCCTTTAGTCAGGTCATTGCAAGGAGCTAAAGAACATGCCTGCCAGCCTAACCCTCTGTATTTAATGATTCCCCTTTCTAACTCCCTTGACTTCTTTGGAGAACAATGTAGAGCCCAGGCTAACAGATTTAGTATTCCATAATCAGCCTGTCCAAAGGCACCATGTGTTTCAGAATGAGAAGGCTGTGGCTCAAAGCATGAATGTTTGTTCCATAAGGTCCCCTGTCAGGAAAGCCGTGTTCTGACCATGACATTCTTCCTTAGGCAGTCCCTGCAGCCACTGGCAGAAACCATCCCAGCTTGTCACTTAAGCCTCCTTTAAGATTCTGTTTCTATCATATCACCACTGACTTCAGACATCTGGCTAGCGAACACACACAGTGAGGTACTTAGAGATATGTATTCTTGTGTAAGGTTGTATGAACATTGTGTACTTGTATATTGGCACTCCTGTGAGGTCAGAGGACCTTAGGTGCCAGTCCTTGCCTTCTACTTTGAGACAGGGTCTTTTGCTTTCTTGCCTGGTATGCCCAGCTCATTGGCCATCCAGCCTTTGGATTCCCCTGTCCCCACCTCCAGTCTTTGGATTCTCCTGTCCCCACCTCCAGCCTTTGGATTTCCCTGTCCCCAGTTTCACAGTAGGAACACTGAGTTACAGACATGTGCTACTGTGCTGTTATGTGAATTCTGGGATTTGAACTCACGCTTGTGCCAGTGTTTCTTACATACTGAGCCATCTCCCCAGCATCATTCCCAGCTCCCGTTTTTGTTTTGCAATTGCTGACTTATTTTTTCCAACTTACCCTAGTCACTTCTGGTGACTTAAATGGCGATTTTAAACCTTCATGATTTAGCCAATCACAATTACATGACAACAGTCCCTCAGTATATTTTGTCTTCCTTTTTTGCTTTTTTTCAAGACAGGGTTTTTCTGTGTCCTGGAACCCACTCTGTAGACCACCTGCCTGCCTCTGCCTCCTGAGTGCTGGAATTAAAGGCGTGTGCCTTCAAGTCTGGCTCTTCACTGTATTTCTTATGTTGAGGCCACATTAAGCATAATACACTTTAAAAGGCTAAACACCAAGTTAAAAACTAGTCCATAATTGGGAACTGGAGAGATGGCTCAGCAGTTAAGAGCACTGGCTGGTCTTCTAGAGGTCCTGAGTTCAATTCCCAGCAATCACATGGTGGCTCACAACCATCTATAATGGGATCTGGTGCCCTCTTCTGGCATGAGCACATATATATATAAAATCTTTTTTTTAAAAGTTCATAAATTAGTGAGCTGTTAAACCCAACAACCTGAATTTAATCCTTGGGCCTACATGGGGGGAAAAGAGAGATGATTTCCAAGTTGTCCTCTAACCTCCATACCCACACAATAAACAAAATGTACAAGAGATATTCTGTGATCCAAAGGCAGGCTTGGTTTGCTCTTCTTTAAAAAAACAAAACAACAAACTACAGGGTGGGGGAGTGATTTAATCTTACTCTAGTTAACACCATCTAACAGGAACTGCTAACAATGAAACCAAGAAAAATAAACACAAACAGGAACAAATGACCTTTTATTTCATACGAAGATACAAAGGCATTGTGTGTAGCCACAGTCTGACGGCCAGTCCAGATTCTTGGGAGGAAGTAAATTCATAGTAAATGTCACGACGGCTGGTCAGAGAGAAGGTCAGAGGAGGTGAGAGCCAAGACAGAGACGGCTGCAGCTGATAAATAACACAAGCGCGGCACGCCTTCTTCAGTGTGCCGACCTGAGGCTCACGAGGGGACCACGGTGCTGCCTAAGCAGGATCCCATGGCAGTCGTGAAGATCTTCCAAGGGCATGTGGCACAGTTTTACTGGGTATTCAGGGAAGGAGCATCCTTCCAGGTAATTGAGGCATCTGAAGGCGCTGTAACCTGGATTCACTACTGTCTTGCAGGTGGCCCCTGGGACATTTGTGATGGCATCCTTTTTAAGAAAACATACTTGAAAGCCAGGTATAGTGGCTCATATCTTTAGTCACAGCACTCAAGAGACCGGGGCAGGCAGATCTTGGTGAGTTCTAGACCAGTGTGATCTACACTGAGTTCTAGGACAGCCAAGGCGACAGAGACCCACCCCATTTCCTCTGTCTTTAAAAAAAAAAAAAAAAAAAAAGACACACTTGACACATCTGTTAACCTTGTTTTTGAAGTGATGCTGGTTGTAACAGGATCTTTTTCTTTTTTCCTCTTTCTTTCTCTCTCTTTTTTAGAGACAGGATGGGGTTATGTAGTCCAGGCTGGCCTCGACTTAGTGATCTTTTGATCTTTCTTCCCCAGCCTCTGAATGCTCAGATTATAGCTATCTACTACCATGCCAGCCTTGAAGATGTTTTCTCAGGAAACTATGTTCCAACACTCAATGTCAATGTGGTGTCAGATCCTTTCTCGGCTCCTGCCTCTACCTGCATCCACTCACCCTGGCCTGCACATGTGGACATCATGAAGGACACGTCTCCAAGATTTACATTTGTAATAGGGACAAACCACACAATTTGTCACTAATTAAAACAGCTTATTTGCCTTCAATATACATCAGTAGACTCTGCAATGTTAGTTTAATTTTTATGTTTTATGCAAGAATACCGAACCAAACATCAAAGACATCAAGGGCTCAGTAGCATGATTTACCTATCTTTTTGAATAAAGAGATTTTTTTTTAAGTTTATGACTTTTAATCCAAGGACAAAGGTTCCAAATTCAACATCCGGAGCTGAATTGTCTTTGTTAGAGCCTAAGGGTCCAGGTTTCTCAGGGTAAAAGCATGATGTGGGCAGCATCCAGAGAGGGGATGGATCTGAACTTTAAGCATGATGTTGTTTCTTGTTGCTAAAATCAAGCAGGATTAGCTCAGCAACTCTGTAGACAGACCCTACTGTAGGCTAGAGGAAAGCTTCAAGAATTCAGATATACAGATTAACCAAATTATTAAAAAAAAAAAAAAAAAACTTTCTCAAGAGTATTCTAAAGCATTATATAAATCTTTAAAATTCCTATCACTCACATTTTAAGAAATAAGTTTATACTTTGGTAAGGCACGCTTGGAATACAGTTTAGAAAGAGTTACATTTTGAGCTAGGGTAAGCCATCCCCTTGTGAGAGGGATGGTGAGTGCCCCACCCACTCAGTCTCTAAATGGCCGTCTCTGACCACGGGGTTCACCTTCACCAGGAAGGGCTCTGCGCTAACAGCACTGCCTAGATTCAGTGGAGAATTCAAAAGTAGCTGTTCTTTTTCTCCTGAAGCTGCTTCATTAGAACAGAGAACAGTAACTGGATTAGCTCCACCCACAAAGGCATCAGACCCAGGACTTCATAGCCTTCATCCTCTGACTGTGCCGATGGGCCACACTTACGGTGAATCTGGAGTGCATGCATGCTATCAACCTGACAGCTTTCACTTCTCAACAAGAGTGTGAATTCCACTATTCTTATTGCTAAGTAAAACAAACACCAATGTTTACAAAGTGGTAATGACCACTTAGGAGGCTTTAAGAGAGGGGGGTTGGGTGGGGTTCCACTGTTTCCTACATGATGAGAGAAAATGAGGGGAGCAGGGCTGAGGAGAAGCCAGGCATATGGCTTCACTAGGAGAGGGGAGAGGGCACTGATGTCCTGTCAGAGGGAGGGGACTTAAACCCGGACTTCAGGAGTGTGAACTGAGGCGCCGCTGGACCCGGCCCTTGCTTCCAAGGGATAATAGAGGATCCTAGAAAGACAGCTGTGAGGCGTTGCCTTTTTTAATTCTTCCGGGTGGCAAATGACCCATTACTTCCCATAGAATTTTTTGTTGAGAAGGAAGATCAGGAGGTTGACATTCACTTTAGCTCTATCAAATAATTTCATGACCGCAACCCCTTCATACTGTAGCTGCAGCAAATCCTGTTTAAAAACAAAACAAAACAAAACAAAACAATTTAACCATCAAGTCTGGAACAAGAAAAGGAAGGTCTCATGAAGGGAGGATCCAGCAGAGGTGAGGCAGGCCTTCGGTGCCAGATGTGCAATGGGGCGGGTGAGACACTTCTCAGGGCAGAACCTTACACTGCACGACCATCCTGGGGCCACACGACCACCCTGGGTGCTGGAATAACAGGGAGTGCTGGCTGAGGGACCCTTCAAGCTAACTTGGTCTTAGGGTATCATTTAGTTTATAGTAAAATATTCTAAACATGAAGGAAAATTAGGAGTTATATTCAGTTAAAATACATTTAAACCTTATTCCAAAAGTTACAATGGCATTTTCCCATTGATCATGGCTGTATGTTAGAGGTTTTAATACACATGGAAAAGATAAAGACATTTCAATTCATGAAATATGCCAATGGTTGAAAATGAGAGTGGCTGGTTGTGTTTCAGTACCTACTAGACATCCTCTCCCCCCTACCCCCCCAGCCCGGCACAGGCTGACTGGGTCCCATGGTCTCCACAGTGGGATGACAGCGGTGGGATGACAGGCATGCACTGCCAGGCTCAATTGCTACAGTACTGGGATCAAACCCAGGGTTTTGTGCATGCCAAACACTCTACCAATGGAGAACTACACCACCAGCTCTACAATCTACTGGAGTCTTTTGCTTGTAGGAGACTAAACCCAGGGTCTCTTGTGAACTGAATATACAGCCTCTGGCAGGCAACCGTAGCCCAACTTCAACTCCTCATGAGAAACATTTTCTGCGCCTAGCCTGTGCGTGGCCTTGTTCAGGCACCTCATGCACGGTTTCATTAGTCGTTACAAAACCCTCATGAAGCATGTGAAGCATGGTCATCTAAACTTTAAAGATGAGCTGCTGGGGCTCCAAGTGTTGGGTGGCACAGCCGTCAGGGAAGAGCTGGCTTTGGGGTGATGGGTTTCTGACAGGCTGTTTTCGCAACACTGTCTGCTGTGCTGACGGCTTACGGCAGCACTGTCATCCCTACCCCTAAACTTGTGGTGGTGAGAAAGGGCATGAAGGGACCACAGTGTCACGAGGGTGGGGACCATGGTGTGCCCTCTCTGTCTAGCGCAACCCTAACCCCATACACCTATGAACCAGACGAGTTACTGAATCTGAGCAGCGGTGTACAGTTTCCTTAGCAGACTGGTTGGCCTGCCTTCCAGGGGAAACCAATGGGACACCGGACTGTGTGTAGCAGTGCTTAGTTACAATGTGTGAAGAAATCCTTTCACGATTACTTAATTAATATGCGCCGAGAGACTACTGGTTACCGACAAGAAAATACAGATGACTAAGACATACTGTTTTAGGAGGTCACAGTTTTGGGGGTGGCAGGGAAGTGAGTCAGCCTCCACTGTCAACAGAGGACGTCTCTCAGGGCTGCTGAGTCAGAGGGAAGGGCCACCACTGTGGCTGGCAGGCAGGCAACACGTGCCAGGGCTCACTGCTTGGTGGAGGTAGAAGGCAAGTAGGGAGGAGAGGAAGGGAGGCCAATTACAGGAGGGGAGAACATCCTGTGCAGAAGTCGGAATGCTTGCTCACAGAGAGCCGCCAGCCTGATCTGCTAGACCACAACAGTAGCAAGCAGGGCATGGTGGGACATGGAAGAGTAGCTTGGCAGCAGAGCGCGTGTGACGCCCTAAGTTTGATTCTCAGCATTGCAAAAAATAAGCCAACCAGGCTGGAGAGATGGCTCAGTAGTTAGGAGCACTGACTTTTCTTCCAGAGGACCTGAGTTCAATTCCCATGTGGTTACATGGTGGCTCACAACCATCTGTAATGGGATCTGATGCCCTCTTCAGGTATGTGTCTGAAGACAGCAACAGTATACTCATACATAAAATAAATCGAGAGAAAGGAGAAAGAGAGAGAGAGAGAGAGAGAGAGAGAGAGAGAGAGAGAGAGAGAAACAAAAACCATAAGAGGCCTATAGTTGGGTCTGGACATTGATCATGAATCCTCTCAATTTTCTGATTATTTCTGGTCTTGGATTTTGAAGATCACTTTCACTATACAGGCTGGCCTGGAATTACAATGAAGTCCAGGCTGGCCTCAAACTCTGAATCATCTTGCCTCTGTCTCCTGAGTGCTGGATTACTAGTGTGTGTCACCATCCCTATTGGGTACAATTTTTTAATGTGCAAAAATAGATATTTAGGCAGTTAGGCATAGTGGGACATATTTATAATCCCAGCATTCAGGAGAAACAGGAGAACCAAGAGTTCAAGGCCAGCCTCAACTACATAGTGGATTTGAGGATAGCTTGGGCTACGTGAGATTCCTCCCACTCCCCAAAACCAGATACTTGGGGTTGGAAATTGAGCTCAATGGGAAACAGCTTGCCCTGAGGGTCAAACTTAAGCACCAGGAAAAAAGAAAGTTAAGACACTTCAAAATAAAAAATTAGGGATAATTATGTTATAAAACTGCTACACAGTTAATTTTGAATTTAAAATGTGATTCAGATTTACAAAGAGGCAATGTAGTCACACGTTTTCAGTTAAATTCCTAACAAAAGTATCCATATCAAATACAAATAGAAGAGAAAAAGATTTCAGTATAGACGCTCTTCCTGCTAACAATTGGAGTTAGGCAGTTCCTTCTAGGCTAGGGCACCTGCTCAGTCCAGAGGGCACTGAGTGAGGGTTCGGGCATCAATGCACTGAAGCACATACATCTTAGAAACCTTCAGAGGGCACAGACCACACCCACCTCCCCAAACCCTTGGCTTCTCCCATCAACTAGGCGCTGGGCTCTTTGAACACACAGCTTTCCCCAGAGGGCTGTCTCTTATCTTTTTCTTCCACCTCCTCAGAGAGCTTTAGGTCCAAGCCTGCGCACACCCACCTGATAATGTAACATGAAAGTCTCCATCTGAACTCCCATGAACTTGGCCTTCACTTCAAAGTCTCCAACTTCTTCTGTTGGACCAATTTCGAAGATAACATTTTTAAATCTGTTGAAACACAACACCGTATGTGTGAGCTTTGAGTGTTTAGCTAATGAGACTCTGAGATGGGGGAGGGGGGCATCAGGGGGCCTGGAACTTGAGTGCTCGTATCCACTGAGCATCTCTCCAGCCCGTAAGGAGCTATTTTATATGATTATGGGTGCTTCCCCACACCCACGAGCCCTGCTGGAACGATGGCAACAATGTATCAGCCCAATCTGCAACAGTGCTGCAGAGCCCCTACAACCAAAACGTGAGTTACCACATGGCCCTCCACCCCACATCTGGGCACACACAGGAAGAAAGTACGCACTCAGGGAGAGGTCGGCACCTGTTTGGTGCAACACTGCTCACAATAGCTTAGAGTCGGAAACAGCACCTGCCCATCAGTGCATGAAGGGCTGAACAAAATGTGGTACACACAGACAATAGAATATTATTCAGCCTTAAAAATGAAGGAAATCCTGTCACGTGGTTAAATCTCTAGGACATTATGTTAAGTGAATGCCAAGCCAGTCGAAAAAGATAAAAAGTGCACGACTTCACTTATGTGAGGTAACTAATGCAGTCAAATGCAAGGCCCAGAAAGAGTGTGGTGGCTGCCGGGGCTGGAGGGAGGGAAACAGAGGGAATCTTGAAAGATGAAAACCTTCTAGTGATCTGGCCCATGATGTGCATATACTAACTATACCCTTGAAAATGGTTACAATGTGAACCGTATGCCATGCCATGTATTTCTGTAGTAGTTTTAAAAATCACTCTTGGATTAGAAATTCAACTGTAGGTATCTATTAGTTTAAAAAGTAACCACGGCCCAGAGTGGCAGTACAAGCCGGCAGTCCTAGCACAGAGAAGGCTCAGGGAGGAGGGTGCTGAGTTTAAGGTCAGCTTGGGCCACACAGTGAGGCCTCATCACCACCCACAAAACAAATGGGGGCATGATGCTCTGCGCCTGTAGTCCTAGCTTTGCAGAAGACTGAGGAGGGAAGATAAAAATGAGCCCACATCAACCTAAGCGGCAGAGCCAGGAACTATCTCGGAAAAAAAAAAAAAAAGCCCTTCATGTGACTTAATGCAAGCATTGGCTGACAAATATGTTATCACAGTTACAACAATATAATAAAAAAAGTATAATTAAGAGTTCTAAACCGGGCTGGAGAGATGGCTCAGTGGTTAAGAGCACTGACTGCACTTCCAGAGGTCCTGAGTTCAAATCCCAGCAACCACATGGTGGCTCACAACCATCTGTAATGAGATCTGATGCCCTCTTCTGGCGTGTCAGACAGCTACAGTGTATAATAAATAAATCTTTAAAAAAAAAAAAAAAAAAAAGAGTTCTAAACCGCCGGGCAGTGGTGGCACACGCCTTTAATCCCAGCACTTGGGAGGCAGAGGCAGGCGGATTTCTGAGTTCGAGGCCAGCCTGGTCTACCGAGTGAGTTCCAGGACAGCCAGGGCTACACAGAGAAACCCTGTCTCAAAAAACCAAAACCAAAAACAAAAACAAAAAAGAGTTCTAAACCAGGTCAACATAGGAAATATGTAATTATTATAAAAGAGACTTTTTTTTTAAAGACAGGGTTTCTGTGTTTAGCTCTGACTGTCCTGGGAACTTGCCCTGAAGACCAGGCTGGCCTCGAACTCAGAGATATGCCTGCCTCTGCTGGGAGTGTTGGATTGAAGGTGTGCACCTCTCTGCCTGGCCATGAGAATGTCTCAGGATAGAGTGTTGGATACATGACGGCGAAGACAAACAACATCCTAATATGTTTAGAAAGTGAAGCAGACCACTTGTACACAGTGGACAGACACATTGCCTTTCTCTGCATATAAGCATGGAAGAGCGTTTACTGCCTCTAGTAGATTCTCTCTAGCTTGTGGTGCCCCAGGGGCCCCTCTCTCAGGCTTCACCCTGCTTTCTATGGCTAGTTATACATATGTATTTCAGAATTAGGAGTGCTAAGTACCTTCTGAACCAAAGGAAGGGAGAGTCGGCAGCCCAAGCTCAATGCATGCTTTCTAACAACTTAAGCCAGGGCTGGCTGAGGACACTGGGCCGGCGGCCTGAACTGGCCTGACTCAGTGTTCTGACCCAGGGGTAAAGCTAGCTGTGCTTCCTAGAAAGGATGCAGGCAATCCTATATGGAATGAAGCAGATGTTTTTTGTGGGCATGTGAAGTGGCTTCAGTGAGAATGGCTCCCATAAGAGACAGAATGCTTGGTCCCCAGTTAGTGAAACTGTTTGGGAAGGATTAGGAGGTGTGGCCTTGTTGGAGTTGTGCCACTGGCTTTGAGATTTCAAAAGCTGATATCAGGCTCAGTCTCCACGCCCCCCCCCCACTCCCTGCCCGACTCCCTGGCTTATTACTTGTGGATCAGATGTGAGCTCACACTCCCTGTGGTGATAGTCACGGACTAACCCACTTTTATAAGCTGCCATGGTCACTGTGTTTTGTTACAGCAATGGGACAGTGACTAAGTCAGTATGTCATCAGATATGGCAAATGAGAGAATGGGTTCCTGGGGCATGCACACACACTGGTGTCAACATGCCTGGAACAAATGGTCCATGAATGAGGAAAAGAAATTCATTCTCAGGTGACAAACTCTTAGGGAATAAAGGCACCTGTCCTTCAAGCCTGATACCTGGAGTTCTATCCCTGGGACCCATATGGTAGAAAGAGATAACCAACTCCTGGAAGTTGATACCTGACTCCATGGATATATCATGGTGTATGCGTGTGTACACATAAAATAAACAAAATTTTAAAAAAGACATTCTCAGTTGGATGGTGGTGGTGCATGCCTTTAATCTCAGCACTCTGGAGGCAGAGGCAGGCAGATCTCTGGAAGTCTGAAGTCAGCCTGGTCTATGTAGTGAGTTCTAGGATAGCCAGGGCTACCCAGAGAAAATCTGTCTCAGCACACCCTTCCCTCCCCCCCAAAAAAACCCACCACAATCTCTTTTATTACCAGGTTAAAGAATTTTGTAAAATCTCGCTCTGTACATTAAAAACATATTTATATATGTTTATATATAATATATAATATATATTATATAATTATAATATTATGTAATTATTAATATTATATAGTTATATAATATTATATATTATAATTATATATATATTTATATATTAAAAACATTTATATATAAAGTATATAAAAGAGCCACCTAGAAAGAGAAATAAGAACAGTGAGATAATGATGTGATGAATTCAGAATACAAACCCAGCGTCCAAAACAAAGTCAAAATGGAGATATGAGAGGACGTGGCTCTGCAGGGGAAGTCCCCTCTGTCCAAGCACGAGGCCTTCCATTCAGGTGCCCAATGTCCATGTAAACATCTGGGCACAGCACTGCAAGCCTGCAACCACAGCACGAGGGTGAGGGTGGTGGACACAGGCAGATCCCAGGGCTTGCTAGCCAGCCAGTCTAGCAGAACAGATGAGCTCCAGATTCAGTGAAAGACTGGGCCCCGGAAATAATGTGGATTGTGAAGAGGAACAGCATACCCAGCACTGGCCACTGGGATCCATGTTCAGATGCACGCATGCACACGGACACTAGCATATGTGTGCACACACTATAAGGTGGAATGTGAAGAGGAAAAGAGCATTTGATACTGGCCACCTGCCTTCATGTTACACACACACACACACACACACACAGACACCAGAACACGTGTATGTATACACCCATATGCCCTGTCTCAAATACACAGAAAATGACATAACATAAAAAGCAAACACTCACTGGTTTGCTTGAAGGTCCTCAATTTCCAGAAGAACTCCCTTCTCATGCAGTCTTGCTGCTGTGTATTTCAGAGAAATCTTTTTGCTTTTCTTGCCTTTCATTTCCCTAGGCTTTTTGGAGACCCTGTGAAAGGTAAAAACCACATTATGACAATGTCTTTAAGTAATTAACTATTACAAGCTTTAGGCATCATGGAAGTGAGGCCAGAAACTCACACACAGGCACACTCAATTCTAAAACGGCAGACCAGTATGAGGACTGGCCCTAGCAAACTCCGAAAAACTGGGCAACATCATTAATTTGCTTCTACCTTTATCTTAAATTATAGCGGAGAACTAGGCTACCAACTTAAGAGTGTATCCGTGCTTCCATTTTTGGAAGTGAACCCCTAACAATCCCATGTGAGGGACCAGGGAGAAGGCTCAGAGGGTAGAAGCACTTGCTACACAAGGCAAATGACCCAAGTTTGATCCCCTGAGGCTGTGTGAAACGCTGGAGACGGTGGTGTGCAACTGTAATCTCAGCGCTCGCACAGTGAGATGGAGGTAGAGACAGGCAGACTGCCTAAGCAACCTGTGGGCCAGCTCGTGTGGAGTACATCGAGCTGAGAGGCCCCACCTCAGCAAGGTGGAAGGAGAGCCTTGATTCCCAAAAGAAGTTCTCTGACCAGCACACACGTGCTGTGGTTCAAGCATATACACAACACATCCGTACAAACACACAGAGATAATAAGAGACAAGAATTAACACTGGTGAGTAGAGTCATGAGAATCAGCTGCTCACAGCCAGCCTTGGCTGCACGGTGATTTCACCAGCCTAGTGACCTACATGAAGTTCCCTCCAACACTTAATAAAATGAAATAAAACCAATTCTTAAGGCTGGGCAGTGATGGCATGCATTTTTGATCCTGAAATTTGGGAGAAGAGGCAGGTCAATGTCTGTGTTTGAGGCTAGCTTGTTCTACAAAACAAATTCCAGGACAGCCTGAGCTACACAGAGAAACCCTGTCTTGAAAAAAACCAAACAAATTAATGATGATGATAACAACGTAAGTTTTAAGTCACTGTAACTCAAAAAATAAACAATTTTTTTTTTCTTTTGGTTTTTTGAGACAGGGCTTTTCTGTGTAGTCCTGGCTGTCCTGGAACTCACGCTGTAGACCAGGCTGGCCTCGAACTCAGAAATCCACCTGCCTCTGACTCCCAAGTGCTGGGATTAAAGGTGTGCGCCACCACCGCCCGGCAAATAAACAATTTTTAAAAGATGTATCTATCCTCACATATATAAAATACAAACAAAAGGTCACCAGGGAACAATAAAAAAGTCCCTGTAAATCCTCAGACTTGCAGGGAGAAGATACTTCATATACACAACTTTTAAAAGCCGAAGCAAAGCCCAGGAGCGATAGCGGACGGGAAGTCAAGGAAGCAGACACAGAGGTTAATGCTGTCAAGGAAATCAAAGATGGACATGCTACGGCAAGTGACCATGGGAAGAAGATATGAGAATGCTGCCCAGGATTCCGGCCTCCACAGGGTGTCAGGGAAGTGGGCAGTGGTGTGAGTGGGAGAGGTCCTGAGGAAAAACAACTAAAGACAGAACGTGACAGTCGCTTACAACTTCTGGCCCATCCGTCTATGTCACTTCCAGAAGTTTACTTTCAGAAAATGGCCACATTTGCAGAGCAGGCTCATCTTTAAGAAGCTGGTGCCAACATTTTAAGTATATTTTATGTGTGTAAGTGCTTTGTCTGCTTGTGTGTATGTGTACCAGATGCACACGTGGTGCCCGCATAGGCATCAGATTCCCTGGGACTTCAGTTAGACAGCTGTGAGCCTCCACATGGGTGCTGAGAATGGAACCCGGATCGTCAGGAAAAGCAGCCAGTGCCATCTCTCTGGCTTCATCCATCAGTTTTGTTTTTTGTTTTGTTTTTAAAGATTAAGCAAACGTTCCCCAATGGATAACTGATTAACGGAACACCTTATCTTGTTATCACATGACACAGTATTCAGCCATTCAAAGTGAAGACCTACTGTGTTTCCCTAGGAGACCTAAAAATGTCATCTGGGGCAAGGAGGACAGTTAGATCTTGGTTTCTAAATGAAGTTAGGGTGGCTTGCAGAAACCATTATTCTAGGCCTGAGCAGAGCAAACCACAAATTAAATGTGACACATATGTGAGAAAGCCAGAGAGAGCGCAAAAGACGGACAGAACACGCTAAAGGCTGCAAGGTAGCTAGGGGACCACCTCTCCACACTAGCCCCACCTCCCTCCCGGAGAGTGCACATGCCTGAGCTACAGGGGAAGGGTGCAGAAAGCACAGTTTAAACTCTAGAGAATCTGTGGGAAGGGCTCATGGGTGTCCTGTTCTTCAATCATTCTGAGGTTTGAAATTTCTGAAAAGAAAAGGTTGGGAGTTTGGAGTTTCTTCCCTGTAAAACTGGCAGGCTCAGGTTTGTGAGCAGCACAGGAAAGCTTTCCCTGGAGCTTGTGATCCTGCCCACAGGCATCGGGGAGCCTAAAGGTTTGTAAAATCTTTTGGAGATTGGTTGGTTTAGAGACTGGCCTGCCACAGGCTGGAATTGCAGGTGTGTGCCATCATGCTTAGTGGGAGATTTGGAAGCCAAGTTAGACGGTTCCCTTCCATGATTCACTAACATCTAGACCAAACTAATACTTTAGAACAAGTACTTGGAAAAAGGCATCTCCAAGCCCTTCCCATCTCCCCACATCACACTAACAAATGGAGCCAGGCAATTAGGCAGACATCAGCAACAAATGAAGAAGTAACGCAGCAGGTAGGTCCTGGGTGCTGCAGTTCAGTGGCAGCACACGCCTTTAATCACAGCACCTGGGAGGCAGGGGCGGGTGGATATCTGAGTTCAAGGCCATCCTAGTCTACAGAGCAAGTTCCTGACCAATGAGACAGTGAGATCCTATCTCAAAAAAAGAAAAAAGGAGGGCTGGAGAGATGGCTCAGAGATTAAAAGCACTGGATGCTCTTCTAGAGGTCCTGGGTTCAATTCCCAGCAACCACATGGTGGCTCACAACCATCTGTGATGGGATCCAATGACCCTTCTGGTGTGTCTGAAGACAGTGACAGTGTACTTGTACATAAAATAAATAAATCTTTAAAAAAATAAAAAAAGAAGAAAGAAAAGAAAAATCCAACTTCAAGCCAGCAATATGACTTAGCCAGTAAAGCACTTCTCTCAAGAGTCTGGAGACCTGAGTTCAGCTCCTGGGAGCCATGTCAGACAGAGGGAGCCAACTCTTGAGTTGTCTTTTGACATCCACACACATGTCCTCTCTTCCCTCCTCACATTAGCAACAGGACATTTAATAAAAACTAAAACACTTCTCTCATTGTCACATTAGAAGCTGTTTTTACTTCTCTCCGCCCCTCTAATTCCCACCCTGGAATAATTAAAAACCAAGACTCACTTGCCCTTGCTGGCCAAGTTATCCAAGCAGGTTTTGATATAGCTCTTGTAGTAATCCACCTGTTCTCCATAAAAGGTGGCCTTAGAGTTCAGCGCCGAGTACGTCTGTTGCAGCTTTACCAATTCAGCTTTCCTCCTCTGCCTGTATCTCCGCTGATTCCGGATATCCTGAGGCACAACAGTGACAATTAGGAAAAAGATGGCAGGCAGCCTGTGCCTCTTGAACCATCACTGTTCATGAACACTACAACATATTTAGGCTGAACTCAAACATGCCAGCCGTTCTTAACAGACAGCAACCTGGGCTCGAAACCTAAAAGAAATTCCAATCTCATCGGCCTATATCCACTAGCAACAGGGGAGTGTGTGCCCTGATTTTGTGCACTTAGACTTTACTTACAAAGCTGGTCTAGACCTCATAAACATTCTGTCCTGAGAGGGGGAAAGGAAGAATCAAGTTCCTTAGCACAAGAGTATTATCTCAGTCAAATTAGAACCCTGAGCCCTGGCTTGGAGGCGTCATACAAATCAAGTGATTGTACAATTACAAACTTTATACATTCCATAGCAATCATAAAAAGTCTGGGGGATTCTTTAAGAGCAACGAAAAACTCAGACACCAGAAACTCTAGTGAATGAAGGCTGTCTCCCCATTAATTTAGACTATATATAAAATCTACCTCAGAAGTGAAGTCCTGGTGTGAGAGTCAGAGGCTGCACCTCAGAGCTCCTGAAGTGTCTGTAAATAAGGCCAGGCGGCCACTGCTCACGAGTGCTGTACCTTGGCAATGTCGTTGATGAGTTCCTGGTATCTGTTCTTTGGGTCCACCGTCCCAAGCTCTGTTAGCTTCTTTAGGCCAGTCTGGATCTTTTCTTTCTTCTCCTGGAGGCTGAGGTTGTTATCCTCCTTCATGGGCTTTGATTTTTTCATCTTGTCAGGGGTTTTGGCATCTCGGATAGCCCGTCTCTGCATGGCCCTCTGATGTTCAGCTTCCTACAGATGGAAAAAAAAAAAAAACACAAAAAACCATGTTCATCAGTTCACCACGGGAGCCCTAAACTTAGACGTACATAGCATATTTGTACTCAGACACAGTTCCTCCCTCTACCCATTGCCAGCCAAACAACAGCATGAAGGGGAGATATCTCATTCCACCTACAAAGCACATCTGTGAATCCAATGCTCAGCCTCCCTGAAACTAGGTATAGTCAGGAGAGCAGATGCTGAGCTACAATGTCCTTTATCTTTATCATCCCTGGCTTATTTCGGATACTGAAGCCCACGTTACTTTATTCTAAATGTGGCTCAAAATAACTACATAAAATAATGTAACAGCCATGTCCAGTTAACCCTTGCGAATTCCTCCCAACAGGCTGCCTGAGCTGAAGCAGGCTCTTGCTGCCCTCTGCTCCCAAGCAGGTGCAAACACTGGTGCAGCAACAAGAAACCCTTCCTCAGACTCTGCCATCTTTCCTTACCCTTTCCCTTGCTTTTTAAAAAACCGCTGAAACATACAGTTCCTCACTGTGTAGCCCTGGCTGGCCTGGAACTAGCTAGGTAGAGCAGACTGGCCTCGAACTCAGAGATATTTGCTGGGATCAAAGGCATGCCCAACCATACCCAGCAACTTCTAGCATTTTTAAATCAATACTATAGTTAATTTCTAGTATTACGATTTCAGATATATGTACTATCATTTTCCTAACTGGAACTTAAGTTTGGAGTCATATCTTGCACCAAGTACTTCTTCTAATTACAACTGTAAGACACTCATTAAATTACCAGACAGACGGACTCTCCCCCAGATTAAATTCTCGTTCATCCTATATTCGTTCTCCCTCTCCTTCTCCCTTCCCATTTCTCTTTTGTTTGAAGGAAAAGGGGGTTTCATGCCCTGAGACCACCACCTGGATTTAGGAGTCACCAACCTCCCAGACAAATGAGCCCTAATTATTACTGTCTCGAGGTTAGATCCATGCCCACCCTTGGGTCTATGCCCCTCCCTGTCCCACTGGTTCCCATCCAGGAATGCATCTATCACAGAAAAGCTTCTCCTGTTTAGGAAGAGGAGAGTGAAACCTTCATTTGTACCTGTTCGTTGGTGGCTGGGGTTTCTAGGATTTCAGTCAAGGTCTCTCCTGGCTGGAACCGGATGACATCCACAATTAAACGCTTTGTACTGTAATGAGATGGGAAGGTGTTTCAACATGGCCGTATGCTCTACCTCCTTGTCACCGGATCTAAGCAGCAGCTGGAGTACCCTTACAGCAGATGCCTTTCTGCTGTAAGCACACCCACACCCACAGGGCTGCTGCACAAGGAGCAGGGACCCACAGCGGAGTGGGTGCAGGGGAGAATTCCCAACATTGTAACTGTACGATACTAGCAAACTAAGATACAAGCACCAAGTCGGGTGCTGAGGACTGTGATGGGCAAGAGAGGCCAGGGTGGGCGATCCCGTGTGGCCGTGTGACCCAGCAAATATGGTTTCAAGGCACTCCCTTCTCCCGTCAGTACTCACTTCAGTAAGATGGTCCGAGCATCCATCTCTGCGTTCTCATCACCAGGCACGTCAAACTTGTTGGTCAATGTGAGAGACACTTCCGTCTTGGCCAGCGCCTCCTTGTTGGGGTCGTTTGAGTTGCCACAGCCTTCTCCTGCAGTCGGGAGTGTAGAAAGAATCAATGCAATAAAAAGACACTCTGGAGGGGAAATAGTACAATAAATATGATCAGGGCCAATATGACTCTTGATAAACCAGCACACTTAGTGTGGCAAGCTCAGTTCTCACTGAGAAATAAAAGAAAAGATACCAAACGGTTAAGGAAAAGGGTCCCTAGTGCAGAAACTTCATTAATGTGGGGAAAATCATTTCACTGGGGCACAGTGATGCATACCTCTAATCCCAGCCCTTGGGGAGCTGAGACAGGTAGATCTCTGGGAGTCTGAAGCCAGCCTAGTCTTTTAGTGAGTTCTAGGCCAGACAGGACTATAAAGTGAGACACCTCCACCCTAAAACTGACTCCCATCTCAAAAAAACTTTCAACAGTGTAACATCAAAATTCTCTCTCAATAGTCGTTCTTTTATAAAAGGTACACTTTCAAATTATATGTGCGAATGTTTGTCTTTGTATTTGAAAGCATCTTTCACTAGACTCAGCTCCTCAATCGCAGACGGGGGCCTACACTGGTTTTGTTTCCCACAATGTGTCTAGACTTTGGTACAGTGCAAAATCAGAGAGACAATGACAATCCTCCTCCTCCTCCAGCTTTTCAGTGGCTAATTAAGAACGGTACCTATAAGGGACTCGATGGTGGGCACCTCCCCGAGGTCGTCCAGCAGTTCGTGGATGGGGTCATTGTGCTCTGGAGCAATGGCGTCCTGATGGTCCAACAGCAGCTGCGAAGAGCCAGGGATGGATTCCACTTTTACCCTCAACCCTCTGTCCCCACTGGCAAGGCCAAACAACAAAACTGCGCATCCAAAGGACAAACAAGCTGGTAGTACACAGCCTGAGGGACCAAGCAGTCACACTGGACTTCACAGAACAGTGAACGTTGTAAACACCAGGAGATCCTGGCCTGGTCAAAAATGATCCAAATGCTCCTGGTGTAAGAAAGCACAGGACAGCCGGGCAGTGGTGGAGCACACCTTTAATCTCAGCACTTGGGAGGCAGAGGCAGGCGGATTTCTGAGTTCGAGGCCAGCCTGGTCTACAGAGTGAGTTCCAGGACAGTCCAGGCTACACAGAGAAACCCTGTCTAGAAAAACTAAAGAAGAAGAAGAAGAAGAAGAAGAAGAGGAGGAGGAGGAGGAGGAGGAGGAGGAGGAGGAGGAGGAGGAAGAGGAGGAGAAGGAGGAGGAAGAGGAGGAGGAGGAGGAGGAGGAGGAGGAAGAAAGCACAGGACGCAGACTAAATTCATCACTGCACCCGACAAGCACTAATTCAACAATATACTGAGATTTGCTCAGTATCCCAGGGACATAGCTTGCTTTGGTTAGCTGTTTTGTTTTTTGCTTTTTTTTTTTTCCAGTGCTGGGTTTTAAACTCTGCTAACACGCAGTTATCTTCTTATTCAGAAAAAGCACCCAGAGCCACACTGCCACTATCTTCCTGCCACTCAACAAAGCCTCATGCATGCTACTATCCCAGGTAATGTCTTCAGAGAGGACAGGACCTGAAATGCCATCAACATTTTACATACAACATCACATATGTAATTTTTGATCTACCTGTCCCCAAAGGGAGAAGGAAACTGAGTATGAAAAATCTATACAAACAGGGAGCTCCCAAAGGGAAACTCCACAGCCAGAGAGAAGAAGCTGGTGTAGGTCACGTGAGAGGAGGAATTCGAATGGCTGGAATGAGAGAGAGCATTTCACCAAGCCACTACGTCTGCGCTCACAATGCACTTTTGGAGTCCATTCCTAGAGATTCCGGGTCAGGACACCTGTCACTGGGCTGGCAGTCATCACTTCTCAATGTCAGTGTGGCTGATACTCAGGCAGGTGGCTTACGAATAATTTGCAGGGCTGGGGTGTAGCTCAGAGGCAGAACACTTAGTCCACTCTAGCACACCCTCCCCCAAGGAAGAGAAAAAACAAAACAAGGCACTGTGGTGTCAGTTAAGATCACAGAAGAGTGAGAGAGGAAGCAGGTGCCAGGGAGAGTCATTAAAGGCAGAGGGATGCAACTAAGTAATTAAGGGAAAGCACTTACGGTGTGGGTGTTGATGATCTCGCCAATGGAGATATAGATAACTGGCTTGGTGAGGGTGACTAGGTCAGAATACTCATCCACATTAAATTTATCCTGCAGCTCTGGGACGTCACAAGCGGTCTGGAAAAACCGTCTGAAAGTAAACACCAGCAAGAGCCATTGGCAGGGCAGCCGAGGAAAGGGCACACAGACCCTTCCAGCGCTGTTCAGACACACACCCAAGACAATGGGACTCTAGAAAAGTGGCCATGTGTTTGCTGCTCGATTCCTGCCTGGCAGCCTGGGGATAGTGAGACAGTTCTCTTCCAGCTCTATTTCCACCCACAACAAGCACAAGCACAACTTAAACTGCCCCTGAAACACACCTCTGAGGAACTGTTCTGGCACTGCACTCAAAAGTAAGTAAGTGTTAATTTCCAAATATCAAAAGCACTCTGCAGTTCTTCTCTTGCTTAGCGTGAGCATGGGCTTAATGCATAGACCCTCTTTTATATTAAATACTACTATGATGCATATGAAAATCTTCCTCATGCACGTACCCATTTCTAGAGCCTTTGAGCCTTACACACACACACACACACACACACACACACACACACACACACACAC
>NW_021620849.1:3091316-3117715 GCF_004785775.1 Grammomys surdaster
ACACACACACACACACACACACACACACACACACACACACACACACGTACACTCACATCTTGCAACTCAGGAGTCAGGGAAATGAGGGAGATGGTTAACCTTGCCTTTTCACTCAGATGAAGACACACCCAAAGACTCAAGCTGTTTACTCTGACCCTTACCTGAATTTCTGGTAGGACTGAGAGAGGTACTCGTTAATGATGCTTAAGTGGGCATTATCGCCCAGAAACATCTTGTTGGAAGCCGCGTGCTGGAGCATCTTTGCAATGGAGCCCAGATTTCTGCGCTGGTCTGTGGTGAGCTGGCCCCCTGCCGACAGGTCTATGATGTCGAAGGCGTCAGGAGCAACAATGGCTGGATTCATATACCGGTAGTAAAGCAAGTTACCAATAATCTGAAATAGAGGCATGAGCATTCATTAACGACCAGACCACGGAGAAAGCCACACGTGACTTTGCTCGCAATGAAGATGAGAAAGTGTTGTCCTGTGAGGAAGGTAAACAAAAAGCACACACCGACCACCATGCATCCATGCACATATACTTCCCTTCAAGACCTAAAACTCAAAATACTCCGGGGGATGTGTGTAGGGGGGATAAGAGAAATGAAACTGGTACCAGAGATGAATAAAGGAACAGATTTAGGACATATAAATAGCATTTAAGGTGTGTGATCCGACACTCCAGTACACCTTCTGTTCCTGTGTTACAGCTGCAGCTCAGGCTGATGTCAACAACCGTTGTGGGTTTTATAGATAGGTTTGTGGGAAGCCATGGATCACGGTGAAAGTAAGTCCTTAAGATGACCTAGTTAGCACAGTGCCACCTGTCTGACCCCCACCGCCAACATGCCACAGACTGCAAAGGCCACGTTCATGCTTCTGAAATGAGATTCACTCAACACACATGTCTTCCACAGGAGAACGCAAGGACAAGCATGGCATCTCCCCTAGAGTTCCAGAAAAAAAGTAAAATTAATTCACCTGGACAGAAAGTCTAGAACCGAGGCCTCAGTGTAGGAAAGCACAGAACTAGGAGAGAGAAGAGAGAAGCGTTCAGATTTAAAAGGTAAAAATACAAGTAGAAGGGGAGTGTAGCCGAGTGAGAAGAGTAAGCAGGGAAGCCTCAGCAGAGCGCTGCGCCCGCGCTGCTATTCACCTGGCCACCAGGAGAGGGAGCACTGCTCCAGAGAAAAGAGGACTCAGGAAAAACGTCCCACTTCCCATACTTAGTGTACACCATGTGCCTTTAAAGATGAATAGAAACTATCTGCTTAGAAGGGCCCTCGCCTTCTAGTTACAACTGCTTTGGAGGCTCACAGTCGAGGATACTCAGGCACTTCCTGCTGGTCTATGTCACTGGGCATCTGACAGCAGAAGGGCAGGAACCCGCCAGTTTGCAGATTCCTACCTTCAGCAGCTCGTCCTCACCGGCATCAGGGAACTTCTCATGCAGCGAGTCCTTCAGCACTTTAGCAATGAAACGCATCCCATAACTGTGGGACAGACAAAACAGAGCGTGGTCAGGCCACAGAGTATGCCACCAACCAGGCTTTATTGGGGGGTCACAAGCGATGGCACTCACGGGATTTTGTCCACAGAGCTGACAATGGCTGACAGGAACTTGTCTGTCACAGCCCTCATGTTCCTGATGGAGTTGTCTAGCCTTGTCTTCACTTCTTCATGAGACAAGGCTTGTTCAGGGGTCACATCATAGGGCAGTTTGCTGAGAAAACAGAAATGACCTCAGCAATGTTAGACCAACCTCCAGGAATAGTTCGAGGCAGGAACTTGTCTTTTATAAATAGAGAGACCCAGAAAGCTTAGCTAACTTAGGCTCCTGTGCATAAGCTGTAAACTGGATGCCTCTGTATTATGTGTCACACTCTAATAAGCACTTAGCAACAAAACATATGGAAGCCATCGTATCTTCTCCTGAGCCTCTCACAGCAGCAGAGGCATAGGAGCAGGTCATCATAAACATACTATGTGGGCTAGAGGTTAGCTCAGTGATACAGCACTTGCTTGGCACACCCATGACCCCAGGTTAACCCTCAGCAATGAAGAAACACAATGCTTACAAACAGTAAACTGATCAGAACCGCTGCAGGCCACAGCAGGAGCCTCTATTTAGACTGGAGAAAGAAAGGAAGGCTCATGATCCCAAGGACAGACATCACAGCCCAAGAACGCAGAGGTTAAGGGTCTTCTGGTGTAGGTGGGGTGGGGCGTTACATACAAAGACCAGAAGGAAGACAAACAGGAGTGAAAAAGATAACAGGGATCAGGCCCTGCAGGATCCTATAGACACTAAGTTTGGACTTGCTTAGAAGCCAGAAGTAGCCACTGAAAGTTAAAAGTTCTGCAGCACTGAAATGCAAAGGCAGGCGAAGGTGTCACTATGCAAGCCTGGAGACCTGAGTGTCACACCCAGAACCCACAGAAAGGTGGACAGAGAGAATCAACTCCACAGAGTTCTCTGACCTCCAAGGGCTTCCTTATCCCCCTAACACAGACACAAACACACACAAAGACATACACATTTTAAGGAGAAAGACTGCCCAGGCTCACCATAAAAGATAAATTAAAGACGGACAGACAGACACTGCTGAGAGATGTGGGAAAGCAGTGTCCCAGCTTGACCCAGAGACGATGAGTATGAACAAAGACGAAGGTGCAACAGTGCAGACCAGGAAGACTCACAGCCACTGAAGACACAGCTCAGCCAGTGATGTGGCAGCTTTGGATATGGGGTAGACAGTCAGACACAGGAACTGAGGCACTGGGCTAGTCAGACAAGGCTGGGGGTATAGGCCAGTCGACAGACTATCTGTCTAGCACACACTGAGCCCTGGGTTCAATCCCCACCAGCACATAAATCAGGCTCTACAGCTCATGCTTGGGAGGGGGAGGGGGAAGGAGCGGGAGTTCAAAGTCATCTTCAGCTACATAGGTATTTATTTAAAGCCAGCCTGGAATACAGAAAGACCTGTGGGTGGGGGGGGGGGGAGCGGGGGAGAGAGAGAGAGAGAGAGAGAGAGAGAGAGAGAGAGAGAGAGAGAGAGAGAGAGAGAGACTGAGATTGGCATAAGAATGGCAGATGTGCTAGCTACAACATGGGCCTACACTTAACAGGCAGATAATAAAGACAAGAAGCAAGAAGACAGAGAGAAAGGCAGGGAGAAGGCTTCTGGTATCTTCAAGGTTAAAAAAGGAGGGATGATCACCGTAGATTATCTAAGCACTCCCTAAATATAAACCAGGTGACCTACTAAGAGGGACAGAGGGAGAGTTAGGGTACAGGAGAGCAGAGGCAGCCAGGGAGGCGGAGATTACAATACATGGCCACAAGCCAACCAGAGCCAAAGGCCACCAGAAACTGAAGAAGCTTAGGAACAGATAGATGTTCCTTGCTGGCATCTTGATTGAGCCCAGAGATTTCTACGTCAAGAATCTTGATAGATTAAATTTCACCTGTTTCAGCCACCCGTGTGTGTGGCGAGTTGGTTACGGTCACCATGATAAGCTGAGATAAGCAGTCAGGGGCATGACTGTCATAGCATGCTGAATGAGATCCAAGATGGCATTTGTAATTTACAATAAAGGACTGTGTTGGGAGGTTAAGTGGAAGAGAAAGGCTGGGGACCCATGATGCTTATATGCAGGGTGGCTTCACACACCCTATAGGTACTGGTACTAAAGAAGCATTCAATTTCCATTTTATGAAAATCAGGAAACACTCGTTTCCTACACACACCAGCAAGAAAAAAAATACTGAACTGGCCAGTAGAGCTCTGATTTGTAAAATGACTGACTGACTCATTGGTCATCTAAGGAAATAACTTAGTGACCCTGAGCAGTGTTCATGGAGCTGCTATCTAAGAATGGCCTGGGGGACAGGCCAAACTTCCCAGACAGACAAAGGTGGAGTGAGTGGAGGCAGGTGGTAGAGCTAAGCTGTGGGGTTCAATTCCAAGCACAAGAAGACAAGAAAAAGGTTTTCATGATGTCCAGAAATGATCAGAATCCCAGTGACAGATTTATAGAACTCTAAAATCAATGGCGTGCCTTAACGCCACAGAACACTTTGTGACTCACCTACAGTGACACATTTTTTTGGTTTGGTTTGGCTGAGATAGGTCTCACTCTGCAGCTAACTCTGAGTATTTGCCTCATCCTCCACAGTGCAGGCTTTACACGCATGCGCCACCATGCCAGGCTTACAGGCCAAATGGCAAATGGTGTGAAAAGCTGCCTGACCAGGCACCAGTGAGCTTCCTGCCATCTAACCCGCCCCAGTTGGAAACCAGAGACTGAGCTGAGCATATCTTGTCCGGGGTCCTCACCCACCTGAGTAGAAGCAAAAGCAGCAGCAGGACTCTCTGCACTTTCCTTTCCCAGCTTTACCCAGATCTCACTGACAGGCTTTGCTGTCTGTCTGTCTGTCTGTCTGTGGTGGACAGCGTTTACTCTGGCAGACTCATCTCCCATCACTAATGCACTCATTTGGCTAAGTTCTCCCCAGGCACAGATCACCAGTCACCCCACGCCCTTTCCTCCTGATCCCAAATGTAAGGCCCTTCCCATTCAACTGCTAGGGTTACAGCCGGGTCTTTTCAGGTGCTAGGCTCTCCGTGGCAGGGAGTTCAATCATGCACACTCTGCACCTGGCACTTACTTCCTCTAGGTCCAGCTAAAAGAAGTCCCACCTCAAGCAGATGGCTCTCCCTAACTGCCTGCCAGCATTAGTGCTTGCTCTAGTAAATACCTTACAAAAGGTTTTAAAAACCTTTCCTTGGGTGTAATTTTTATTTACCTGTTTGTTGTCTCTATCCCAATAAGCTATGAAGGGGTAAGGTGGTAAGTCTATTTCATTCACTATTATAGTTGTTGTTATTGTTATTGTTATTGTTATTGTTGTTGTTATTATTATTATTATTATTATTATTATTATTATTATTATTGGGGGATGTGTATGGCACAAAGCACATGTGGAGTTGGTGCTCTCCATGTTTACATGGACTCTGGAGATGAAATTCAGCTCTCCAGAATCACACAGGAAGAGCTTTACCTGCTGAGCTATGTTCTCCAGGGCTCATTCCCTGTTATGTTTTATCTTACATGTATCTAACAGTGCTAATATATAGCAAACACTCAGTAGGTATTTGCTAAACAGGTGAATTATCAACTTAACAATCTACAGCATAGTTCTCAAAGGAAAAATGTAGTGCATGTGTGTGTGTGTATGTGTGTGTGTGTGTGTGTGTTCTCTTAGTAGTCTATGCTGGCCCAAAACTCACTATGTAGCTAAGACTGACTTTTCTGCCTCTAGACCCCAAGTGCTGAGGTTACAAACATGTGCCACTATGTCTGGCAGGAAATGTTATTTGAAAAAACATTACTTTGTAAATCAAAAGTAACTCCCTTTAAAAAAAAGATATAGAACACAGCAAGCACAGAAAAGAAAGGGGCTATGATCACCATACCTCGCCTCTCCAGTCTGAGACTCCATCTGATTAACCCAAGACTTATAAATATCCACAGGGTCCGTTTTGATGTTGAGAGACTTGTCATCCATAATTTCCTTCACAACAGGGGCCAAGATCTGCCTGAGGGCATTCTGGCCCCGGGCACCACGGTTGAAACTTACAACCATCTTAATAACCGTAGGGTTTCCTGTCACGATTTCTTGAATCTGATCCACCTTTGACCTATGAGATGCCAAACACAAATTAAGTTTAAACTAATCTCAGAATCTATCGACCTATCGATTTTCTTATGGAAACAGGCTAAGTCTTCCTCTGGAAGCATTTCCCAGCATTCACAGAACCTTCTGGTAGCTGCTCACTGAGGTGCAGGAGTCATGGCTGGACCTTCACATCAGGACCAGTACCGTCAAATAATTTCCCCAACATAAAGCCTCTGTATGTTGCTGAGGCTGGCCTCAAACTCCTAATCCTGCCTCTGCCACTGTCTTCCGACAATATTTTTTGTGTTTTGTTTGGGACAGAGTCTGTGATTTTCTTGCCTCGGCCTCCTGAATGCTGGGATTACAGGTGGAGCCACCGTACTGGCCCACTCTTTCTTTCTTTTAAAAATTATGTATAGTCATTTATCTAGAATGTATGTGAGGGTCAGAGACTGAGTCAGTTCTTTCTACCATGTGGTCTGTCTGCAGACACAGGTCATCTATGATGACCTGTCTGAACTCAGGTCATCAGGCTTGGTAGCAAGCACTTTTTTCCCACTGAGCCATCTTGCCAGGCCCTCCTGGCTCTCTCTCAAGAGTCACTCCTAACTGTAATAACTATGCTACCATAATAACTGCTGAGACTTAGCTACTGTATAGTTTAGTTCAGTTGCGGGATTAAAAGGTCTTTCGTGACTCTCGATGAAACCTAGACAGGGATGGACAGGTGACCACACTAGACACAGTAATGCTTTGTGTGGTGGTGTGAATATGCTTGGCCTAGGGAGTGGCACTATTAGGAGGTGTGGCCTTGTTGGAGGAAGTGTATCACTGTGGGGGTGGACTTTGAGACCCTCCTAGCTGCCTATGAGCTGGTCTTCTGTTTGCCTTCAGAACAAGATGTAGAACTCGCATCAGAACTTGCAACTCCTCCAACACCATGTCAGCCTGGATGCTGCCATACTTCCCGCCATGATGATAATGGACTGAACCTCAGAACCAGTAAGCCAGCCCCAATTAAATGTTGTTCTTTATAAGGGTTGCCTTGGTCATGGTGTCTCTTCACAGCAATAAAACCCTAAGACACTTTGGAAGGCCTCGGGTGTAAAGACCTGTTCTGGGCATTAATTCTGATCAACCTCCTGCCAAACCTCTAGAATGCTGGGATTTCAGGAATGCACAGGTATGCTAGGCAGTTAACAACACTTTATACTAGCTATTTTTAAAGTACATGCTTTTAAAAACGGCATTTCTCGCAAACTGAGATCAAGGAAAGACAAAGGATGTCCAAGTCTAAACTACGAGCATCTCTAGTGACCTGCCCAGCCGCCCACCCCATCCTTACTTGATCTCCTCCTGGAGTGCCGTCTGGAAGAGACGCAGCAGCAGGTACTCTTCCCGCTGGTTGGATGCGTAGTTGTACAGCGTGAAGATCACTGAGTCCATGAACTTGGTGGACTTGTTCTGTGGCATCTGAAAGATCAGCTTGGCCAGATAGGTAGGGTTGGTCTGAAATAAAACCAACAAACACATCAGAAACTTCTAGATAAAGGCTGATTTGTCTTTTCATTCATGCTTTTCTTAAATATTAATTCTGAAAGTATAATTTTATTATTTCTCCATTCCACTTCTTCCCACAATGCCTCCTAAATACCCACCCTTGCTCTCTCAAACACATGGCCTCTTTTTCTTTAATTGTTGACATATAAATATATAATTACAACCTGTTCACTCTGTATAATGTTACTCGTGTGTATGTTTTCAGGCTGACCATTTGGTACTGGATAACCAGTTGGTGTGCTCTTCCCCGGGGAAGACTATCTCCCTGGCTCTCAGCATTTCTAGTGGCCTGTAGCTCTTTGTCTAGGGTCGAGGCCTCCTGAACTTACCCCTTCCAAGCTTATGCTTTGTAAAACTTCAAGGATTGTAATATACAGAAGGAAAACAAGACAGCCCCCCATAAATCCCCCAGTGGAAACCAGGGAAGACTCCTAGAGAGATCTGTGGGATGGTTTCCCCGAGGTTGTGGCCTGGGGGCGCCACTTGCCTGCAGCAGGTAGAAGAGGTGTTGATAGGCCTCCAGCTTCTCCCTCTTCTCCTTGCTCAGAGCCTTGAGCCCGCCTTTCTGCTTGTTTATCATCATCATGTCCGACAGCTGTTCCTTATTTTTTTTGGTAAGTTTTTTACTGTGGGAAACCACATCCTAGAAACAAAACCCAACACACTGATCAAGGGGCTGGCGGAGCAGAGATCGCAGGCATAGCAGAGATCGCTGGCGTTGTGAAGAAGCACGGGTGCACCTGTACAGCTGCATGTGCCACGCTGGCCCATCCCACCACACAGCCGACTTCATCCTGTTTTCCATAACTCAACCTCCTACTGCCACCTCCATGTGAGGAACCCAAGCCATGGATTTCCCCATGGGGTCAGAGGGGGAAATGCCAATGTAATGAGGAAATCAATTTCTAGGAGTTGATCTTAAAATCATGACTCTTTGAAAAAAAAAAAAAAAAAACCACAAAGATCTCATGTACCCTATGTGCCTTCAACTTACTCTGTGTCTAAAGGTGACCTTGAACTTCTGGCCTTCCTGCTTCCATTTCCCAAGTGCAAGGATTGAAGACATGCAACACCATGCCTAGTTTATGCAATCTGTGAGGGGAAATCCATGGCTTCAAGTATGCCACCAATAAGGGCATACATATCTTAAGGGACAGACCTACAGCTCAGGGACAGAATACTCAACCAGCATACCTAATACCCTGGTCTAACATCACAACAAACAAACGCATAAACATACTCTCTAGCTGTGCTTGATGGCACTTGTATGCCGACAATGTATCAAGACACTGCCACTGAATAAAATTTACACAAAGCTGGGTAAGAGGCAACTGGGGGGCGGTTGGCTACGTAGCTCAGCCTAGTATGTGTGAAGCCTTGGGTCAATTTCCCATACTGCCCAGAGTGAATAAACAAATGAACAACCAGAAGGTTAAAAAAAACATATACATATAAAATAATAAATGGGGGTGGGGAGAGGCTGGGGAGGAAGCTCAGTAGAGCATGGCGCCTGCTGCCAAGCCTGGCATCCTGAGTTTGATCTCCAGGGCTGGATCATATGTTAGAAGAAAATAAGCTGCAACTTGTCCTGTGACTACATGTGTCCAACCCCCAAATAAATTACATAATAAGCCAGGCAGTGGTGGCGCACGCCTTTAATCCCAGCACTTGGGAGGCAGAGGCAGGCGGATTTCTGAGTTCGAGGCTAGCCTGGTCTACAGAGTGAGTTCCAGGACAGCCAGGGCTACACAGAGAAACCCTGTCTGGAAAAACCAAAAATTACATAACAAATAATTAGCCTAAACTCGAAATATCTGAAGTTTAAAACCCTAAACAAAATCATCCAAAATGTAATTCTGGAAACACAGTCAGCTGGGCACAGAGGTGAGTGCAGTGCTAGCCATGACCTGGGCCTAAACAAACCTGACCTCAGTATAGTCAGACATGGCTGGGGTGTTATTTATAATAAAGTTGCAGATAATAGACAGAGATGATCACTGATCCAAAGCATCTGGAAATGGAGTCTTAGTCTCTAAGTAGGCAAAAATGAAAAGCAGAAAATGACAGTCACCGGGATTAGAAAAGGGTTATCTCAAAAGCAAGCCAGCCTTCACACTCCCTGTCAGACAAGGCTGGATGCCACACTGGCTGTGAGGAAGAGGGAGGGAGACGCCCGTCCACACCTGCAGTGTGATCTTGTTCTTCACTAGCAGTCCGATTTTGATATCCATGAGATTCAGGTCATTCTCCAGCTGCTGGTTGGAACGGATGAGGGTGATGACCTCCTCCCGCATCTTCATGAGATCAAGTTCCTCCTGAAAGTCCTGATCGCTTTGGTCCAGGAGGTGGACAAACTTTCGGACCACAATCATAGGCGGATCCTCAGCATTGACTAACAGAGAAAATATGGATCAGACAAAGACCCGAGTAACCAGAAAACCTTCCAGACAAAGACCCGAGTAACCAGAAAACCTTCCAGGTCTGAGGAGAGGTCAGTACTGTCTTAAAGCTCTAGTACACGATACACAAGATATTAATTCTCAGGTTTGAACGTGCTCAGACAACCGCCAAGTGCAGTTCCTTAGTCCTGTTATTGCTGGGTTACCACAGGGGCTACATCGGCAAGCGGGGAGACATCTGCCCAGATGTTAGCAGAGGGGCTGAATCACAGAGGCGCCCTTCCCCCAGGCCTTGCCTTCAGAACCACCAAAGAGCTCCGTGGAGAGTGCCCAGGACCTGAGGGCTCCCAAGCACTGCCTCAGCTCCTCACTGCTGAGCCACGGTTACTCACTGAGAGTCTTGTAGTCGTCACGAGCTTTGTTCGCCCGAATGAACGCCTGGATTTTGATAATGTCGTTTATCTGAGGGGCAAAGGAGACACTTTTACTCATTTGTCTATCGAACACACCCAGAAGAAGCCACCTGAGCAGCTGCTGCACCAAGGCTCCTTACATGGTCTCGGAAGTACTGCAGGCGATCTCTATAGCGCTTTCTAGCTTGATGCATCCTGGCAAGGGACTGAATCTGTGGAAGAGGGATTCTGGAACTCAGAGGGGGGTCTCTTCAACACACCATGCTTGCACCCCACATGGACGAACCCTGCTGGGCTACCATACCTTCACAACTTCATCTTTATGGGAGTGCAGGTAAGCCAGCCGGTCTTGATATGCCTTCTTCTGTTTGTATCCTCTCCACTGTGACTAAAGGGACCGCAGAGTACACATGGCATTATTTTCAAAGAATCAGTGGAAGTTAAAACAAAGAAATAAACAAAACCCTCAGCTTGCTATTATCCAAGTACAATTTCCTGACAACGCTGTAGGAAGAAGGCCCTTCCTCTACCAGGCACAGACCATGCCTCCCGCAGATCACAATGGCCGTTCTCTGACATCGATACAACACAGTACACACAGTTTTGTTTGGGGGCTTTGGTGCTGGGGACCTAATGTCTGGCCTTGTGCACACTCTCATGTGCTCTGCACTGAGCTGGACTCCTAGCCCACACTTGTCACATCTTGAAGTGAGTCACATGACTCACTTATCTGTCATCATTACTGTTGCCAGGTGGGGGAGATATACAGTAGTGTATCCATTTCACAGATAAGGAAACTTAAGAGACCCACGGTGTCTAGCAGCAATGGAGCCAAAAATGTTTCTATTACTGTTACTGAAGCATGATTATTTTATTTATTGTGACTGTACTATATCACCATCATATGCACTATAGAGGTGCAAGTCTTACCCACAGACATGCACTCCCTAATGCCTTCTGCTACCAAGGCACAATGATGTGATGTCACAAACAGGAGGTAACCATGCAAAGATGGGAAAAGAGGTCACAAGAAAGACACTCACACAATCAGTTTTAAGAGTGACAGTTTATTCCTCCTGTCCTAGAGGGCTGCTCCCTGTGTGAAGTACCTGAATGCAGGTGATGGCGGGGATTTGTTTCTTCAGAAAGTTCATCCGGGATCGGAATTCCTGTCGAACGAGGTACCCACGGCAGCAGGCTTGCAGCTTGGTGATCAAGCCTTCGTTGGCCAGCCAAAGCTGCTCTCGGTTATATGCAGCAGTCACTCCAGAGATGGAACTCTGAAAAAGCATTTGGTCACATTCAGGGACAAGAGAACGGACACAAAGCATCATCAGAGCACACAACTGACTTCACTCTCCTTCCAGAGGTCCTGAATTCTATTCCCAGCAATCACATGGTGGTTCATAACTATCTATCCTGGAATCTGATGCCCTCTTTTGGCATGCAGATAGAGTACTCATATACATACATAAATAAATATTTGAAAGAAAAAAAACTATTGGCAGAACAGCTAACAGACTAGAGAAAGATGTGTGCCATCTGCCAACACGCAAACACACCCTTCTCTCTCTCGTGCATGCATGCACACACACACACACACAGAGTTATTTTTATTTTGTTTTTGAGATGGATCTTGGTATATGGCCTGAGCTAGCTTTTAACTCTTATTCTGCTTCAAACTCCCAAGTATAGGTTATATATATATATGTTATATGTGTAGATTATAGGATTATATATGCATATGCAGACATGTGCACAAACAAGCATGCTAGGAAAGAACTGTGAGGCGGGTAGAAGGAGGTAAATTAGAAGGCTACTACTGTGCCCCGGTAAGAAGGTCTGGGCTGGAATGAGGCAGGAGCTGGGAGAATGTTTAGGAATGTCCGCTTATCTTACTACCTAACCAATATGCCCATCCTTTCTTTCTTAGCATTAGAGATGGGTTTTGGGGCCCTAGCATGCACACCAAACTCTCAGTATGTTAAGAGCTTTGGGAAAGCTCACAAAGGAAAGCATAGAGCACACCCTGTTGCTTTTCCTTTCCTCTCGGCTTCCTGCCTGGAACCTACTCTGACAGTTAGCATTCCAAGCTGCCCTTGAGAATGTTCTAAGAATGAGGGAGCACCAGGCCCAAAGGCTCCTGGAGCTCTGATGTCCTGAGGCTACCACACCCTCTCTAAATGGCTGAAGTCCATAGTTACCTTCTGTAAGAGGGACAAAACAAAATGTCACAAGCCTCTAACCCCTTATTTCAGTTTCTTTTATTCTGTCGTGCTGTCTGAGGTATCTGGGCTTCTAGATGGAAGGTCAACTTGATGGTGTGGGAAAGGCTAGGATATGGAGGTACGGGTCTCAGGTCACAGCTCACAGGTTTCACAGGCTTGAATGAGATCATGGTGGTGTTGGACTTGGTGCCTGACAGTGTCCCCTCTAATCGTTTACGAGCCTGGTCAGGTGAGGGAGTGATAGAGGGCCAGCAGCCAAGGCAGGCAGACGCAGAGACAAGGCAGCAAGAGAGATTCTGAAAGGGCATCAGAGACTGGAGGTCTGGAGAGAACTGCATGGAGGGTTTTGCAGAGACTTCCTAAAGGCATGTGACAATTCAAAGACTGTTGCCAGATAGTAAGGAAGGCACTTTCACTAAAGACACCAGGGGAAAGCTTTCTGTTGGGCGCTAACAAGTGGATGGCAACAGAGAAAGAACTGGGGGCAGCCTAACTTTCAGGGCACTTAAGACAGGGTATGAATGCGGGTTAGGTCAAATCAGAGAAACCCTACAGGCTTTGCCTTCTTTTTTCTTTTTTAAAAGACAGGGTCTCTCTCTGTCTCCTTGGATGTTCTAGAATTCACTATGTAGACCAGCAGGCCTCGAATGCACAGAGTTCTGCCTGTTTCTGCCTCCAGAGAGCTGGAATTAAAGGTGTGTGCCATCATGGTTGGCTGGTTTCCTTTTCTTCTTTGTTTTTGAGTATGGAAGACATGATCTGAATGTGGGCCAATACTTACAAGCAGTCTTTAGAGTACTAGCAGCAACACTGCCTGGCAACTGGTTAGAAATGTGGCCTCCCAAGCTCTGCCTTAGACCCACGGGATCAACCTCCACACCCAGCACTTGAAATTCGGACAAGTATGATAACAGAAACTATGAAGAGTCAAGTCTTGCAGGAACCGGAGAGGACGGTAACAGACATTAGGCAATAACATGCCAGTGAGAGACTTCCCTCCTGAGGGCACACAATGAAGGGTGGGTGTCCCGTAAGATGACAGTGCGGAGTTGAGTATGGGAGTGCAGTACTTGCCAGCCACTGGCTTTAGAGGAGTAGGAGATTAGGCCATGTTCTAAAAGTCAGGGAGGAGCATCACTGCAGTCCTGTGTGTCAGCTCTTGTCCCACATGCAAATCAGTGTCTAGGCCTGGCTGTGCCTCAGGAGGTTAGGAAGGCTCTCCCATCTTCAGCCCAGCATCAGTCCCTCCCTCACTGCGGTCTCTCCGACTGCGGCTGCACACATTGGTCAGCAGCTTGTGTTTCTTTCCACACAAGGTCCTGGTTTTTCCACCCTCAGTGACTTTTCCACCCTCAGTGACTTTCCTCTTTCCGTCTTGAACATTCTTTCCTCTTTATTCACCTATTTAAAATGTCACTTAGTTTGCCTTCCTCCAGGACAGAATTAAACTTCCCCTAACATCTCCATGTGCTAGAGCCCCCTGTCCCTGCCTACATTCATTGCCTCTGTTCCAAGCACGATGTTTCCTCAACACTGAAAAGCCTGGAGGCAGAGCAATGGGTCACCCAAGTTTTCTTTAATAACCGTACAGTGAAACTCACTGAATTGTACAATTGACATGTTTCCAATTTCAGACTTCACCGCCTCCCAAACCACTAAAACACGTATTCCAAAATAATTCATTGCACTGTCTACATTTGAGTCCAGGACTACTGGCCACAAGTATTCTCCTCTGAACCAAGAGTAACCCTGAAGCATCTTCTCTCAGATCTTTCTTATGTGAAGGAAGGTGGCCTACCTGGATCTCCTCTCGAGAAAGCTGCACAGAATTCTGTACAAAGTCTGGGGGCTCAGCCCATCCTCCTGCTTGCGTCTCCAGATTGTGGTAGTAATAGTACCCGCCTTTCACCCAGTGCTTCACCCACTTGCTGTTATTGTCTCCTGGCAGAAAACAGAGGAGGAAAGATGGTAACCCAGAGCCACACCCCCACACTGATACAGCCAACACTCAAGGATTATTCTAGTCAGCTTTGAGAATCCAAACATTTTCTAAAACCTGTTCCTTGGATCCAACTCATCTCATGTGTCCACTGAACCTTGGCTAAGTACTGTCTAGACTGTGTCATGCGTGTCATATTATAAAAAAGAACTGCCTAGGAGGTCACATTACAAAACCAACCATACTCTTCTTACAATTCCTCTGCCTAAATCCTGCAGTTGGAAAACTGTCCAGAAAAGACAGGCCACCCACCCTTCAGCACTGCCGTTCAGGAATGAGAGAGCTACAATGCCTTCTCTGCTATGGACTTCTTTCAACTATCCACAGACTCAGATAGTAGGAGCTGCAGGAATCCTAGGAAAGGCACACAGCCAAGTATCTCGGATCCTTTCCACGCTCTCATAAAATCGGTCTAGTTCACACAGCTGTCTACAAGTGTTCAGAGTTTAGGACCATTTCTTGCAAAGTGAGCCTAGATACTGTTTATCCACACTAAATGTCTTTGTCTGTCTCCTCAATGCTCAAGTGCTGAGCTCATGGACGTATGTACCTCCCCAGGACTCACCTGATGCTAGTCTTTTCTTCTTGGCTTCAGTAAGGTCACTCTGGTATGTCTCCCCACATTCAGGGATCACTCCATATAAGCCAACGTCGGGAGAACGAAGGGCACTCAGGGTTCTGCCAACATCACCACTGTCTACTGCTTCGTTGATGGCAAAGATTCCTAAGGCAACTGTCTCGGAAGAGAATTATAATGGAGCAGTTTAGGAGGTGTCTACATTCACATGACTTCACCCAAGCATACCCAGCCACCTACCCTGCCCAGCAGACCTAAGGCACCTGTCATCCTCACCCTCCACCCACACACGAGCAAGACAACGGACACATGGATACTTACACCTCTGTGCTTCTTGGGTGTCTTTGTTGGACTGACAGATTCCACCTTGAATTTCATCCAACCATAACACAGCTGACTCATCCTGTGTTTCCTATGTATGATTGAAAGAAAAACAATAATAAAGCCATGGTGAACATCAGAGTATGTGTGATGAGGACCTTCTGGGACTCAGCTATAGAAGAAAAGGCTCCACAGATGAGCTATGGAGTATGTGAATGAAAAGAGCCAGGCATCAAAACTCCTGCCCTAAGTTAAACAGGAAACGGCTCGGATGCAAGCAATGGAAGAATGAAGAGAATCAAACTGTTCGGGAAGCTGACAGCAGTGGAGGGAGCAGAAGCAGGCACCCTGGGAAGCGATCCAAGGACTTGTACAGTATGACAAAGGCCAGAGTGTGCGTATGAATACACTCGGTCCAGAAAGCCTCCTTTGCCCTTGACATACAGAAGCAGCTCAAATTCTCCACTACAACTAATGCTTTCAAGACTGTCGTGTCTTATGTAACCAAATCTTTTTAATTCTCATATTTAAAACCTGGAGTTACTATCACTGCAGGTGTCACTGGATCATAGTCTAAACCTTTCTGTTTTTTTTTTTTAAATTGTTATTGTGTTAGTTTTTTTGTTGTTCTTTTTTGTTCATTTCTTTTTTTCCTTTTGGGTCTCTCTACATAGCCCAGGCTGTCCTGGAACTCACTCTGTAGACCAGGCTGTTCTCAAACTCAGAGAGATCCACCTGTCTCTGCCTCTGCCTCCCAAATGTTAGGATTAGAGGTGTGGGCTACCATGCCCTGCTTAAGCCTTTCATTTTAGATCACCTGCTGTAAACTAAACACGTGTTCACACACACGGGTTCTAATAAACAGTGGCGAGATAGCCAGGAAAGCTGTGCAGTCCGAGCTGATTCCTGGTGTCAGAGGTGATGGAACAGCTTGCTTCACTCTTCTATAGTTTATTTTTCCTTAAGCTAACATGTAAGGGTTTCAATATGGGACCTTGATGCATATACCATTTTATTACTCACCCCATCCTCCCTGATCCCCACTTTGCTGGTCTCTTGTCTCCCCTCAACTATTTTTTTCCCCTTGTGTGTTCATGTTACACATGCTGTGACTTCGAGAGCTGAGAAGTCAGAGGCAACAGGACAGATGGTCCTAGACTGCAAGAGAAGCTGCCCACAAGCCCTACCGACCAAAGCAGAGACACTTGCATGGGCTGGAATCCAGCCATTGCTGGTTCACTGTTAGTTAGGCTGATCTCACACGGATTCCAAGCAGCAGAGCTGGGAGGCTGAACACAGCCTTCCCCTGCAAGGAGTGAGCTGGCAAGAGTTCTGACTGTTCACAGTCCTGTCCCCTACTGCTCCATGCAGGCTAAAACAAAGAGCTGCGGTTAACCTTTCTTTCGTGTTTAATCCTCACACAAAAGAAGCAAACAATGAAGCTAAGGTTTGAAAGGCAAGAGAATGAATCGAAACTGGTTTGGGATTGCTAGCACTGGTTCCTGGTGGCTTACAGGCAAGCACGTCTGTGTAGACAGGAAGAGAGTTTTAAAAGTCACTCATGTACATAATATTAAAATGATCCTCATCTTGGGCATTCAGACGCCCAGGGACTGGTGATTCAGTCTTAGTAAGTGCTCCAAAGGCACCAACTTCAAGCGAGGAAAGAAACGGCACCAATGAATGGCAGACTAGGGACCTCTAAGAAACTTCTCACTATAAACACAATAAAATGCTGCCTAAAAATGGCAATAGTTGGCTTTTCTAAACTTAGGAGATGAAGGAAGGCTTGCAACAGTTAGAGCTGGCACAAAGGCATGTCCCACTGAGTGAGAATGTGAGCTCTGGGCTACTGCATCTTTCCACAGTCTATTCGGTGTTCCCTGGGAGGTCAGCAGTGCTTCCCCTCATCCCTTATCTGCACTGGATGTGACCGGGGCCTTACTCCAGCTGTTGAGCATCACTAGGGCTTGGGTTGATAAACAACAGTCTTAACAACAACAACACTAACCAAAAAACTTAGAGGGAAAATCTGGAGAAGAGGTATTTAAAGAAAGCTGTGAAATTGTGACCCATTCCTGGATGGGAAGCGAGAAGGCCACACCTGGTACATGTGGGGATGCAGAGACTCTTCCAAAAGTGATTGTGAATATAGTAGAAGCAATGACACATATTTTATAATGATGAATTATATGGCCTGCAAATTATACTCCAATAAAATCTAAAGTTCTAAGCTTGAGGGTCTGACCAAGCTTGGAGGGAAAGCCATACAGCTCTAAACTGCCTACTGAGCTGAAAGCACAAAGGGCCCTCAAAGGGCACAAAGGGCCCTCAGCAGGGCAGGGAGGCTTTACAGGATCTATGGATTCAAGGACACCTGTCCAATTGTTAGTGAATCACAAGCTGATTAGGGAGATTTTCCTGTATGTTCATGACAAAGACAGCTCACACAATTCAGAAAAGCCTCTGAATAGCTGCAAGCACCTGCAATCTCAGGAAACTGAAGGGAGCCTCCATCTCAACAAAAACCCTAAAACACTAAACAAGTGATGTAATGAGAGTAAGAATCTGATTTCTGGAGTTAACACATTATCAGCAGAATTTCTGCCAAATAAAACACATAGCAACAACAAAAATAAAGTGTGCAGGGACTGGACAGACACATACAAACCCACCAGACAACAGAGGCTACCACTGAAGAGCCTCCAGCTGAACTTGTGGGCAAAGATCAGCTATTTTATATACGTTAAAGAACTAAGTGGGGACCCTGTCGGATACCTAGCATCATCAACAAAGAGAAACCACATTCTTAAACACGAAACAGTACAATAACTGAAATAGATTTGATTGTGTAGAAGGCGGGAAGTCAACTTGAAGACAGGTCAGTTCTGATGCTCTAGTCAGAAAATTAACAAGAAAAAGGAGTGAAGGAGAGCGAGAGAGAGAAATGAGCACTCCAGCAGGATGACGTCTAATCAGCCCGGCTCCTTCAAAGGGACGGACACTTGCCAGCAACAGAGGATACACAACAGAATAAGGGCTCAGGAGATGGCTTCTCTGGTAAACTTCTCTAAGTCCTATGATCACCACAGACACAAAGACACCACCAAGAAAAGTGCATACTGAATATTTTGTGTCAATTTTTGACTGTTTTTAATTTCTGAGACAGAGTCTCATGGAGCCCAAGCTAGCCTTGAACTGTGTAGCTAAGAGCGACCATGTTTTCCTGACCATGTGCCACCACACCCAGCTACAGACTAAATTTAAATTACAATTTTGTGCTTGCTAAATTTAGAATTCGATAACTATTTTTAACACTATTCCCTAGATGGTTTATAGGACTTGGAAGCTAAGAAATGCCTATAAAAAGACAATTCTACCCGAAGTGCAGTGTTCGCACCATGATGTTCCGCAAGGCTCCCTGCAGCTACCCTAGCCCTTTCTCTTTTCCACAGCAAATTAAATGCTTCAAAGGCCACTCACAGGCTACAATTTGGACAAAGTTAGATGAAGCCAATCACAAAGGTCAATATATCGCATGATTCTATCTATATGAAGTGTTCTGAATTCAAAATCCACAGAACAGGAGACTGAGCCATAAGGGACCCCAGGTTTCTTCTGTGTAATACCCTAACAGTGGCTGTGAGAGTTTCACAATTTTATCATTATACTGGAAGATAAATTATACCACAGACATGCATGTTTAAATTGCGAGTTACATGGTATGTGAATTATATCTTTGTTTTGTTTTTCATGTACACTGTAGCTGTCTTCAGACACGCCAGAAGAGGTTATCGGATCCTATTACAGATGGTTGTGAGCCATGATGTGGTTGCTAGGGACTGAACTCAGGACCACTGGAAGAGCAATGTTCTTAACCACTGAGCCCTGTGAATTATATCTTAATAAAAGTACTGTAAAGCAAGAGTTATGGTGTTCCCCCCTTAAGTTTAGCTTCTGTGTTCTTCCTCTGACCCACTAGTGGCTGTCCTAAATCTATAGATAATTGGTGTTTCGGTTTTGTTTGAGGTGTTGGGGAGCAGCCGCATGGCCTCATGTGGGGCGAGCTCTCCACCACTGAGCAGCACCACTCACATGCATCTCTCTACAGAAGACACGGATTAGGCTTCTCACAGAAGCACCAACCGAGAAATCCAAGGTAGGAATCTCGAACTCCCAGTAACAGAAAACGTGCGACAGCAGGACTGTGCACTGCAATGGGCTGTGCATGAGTGTCACTAGCATGTTAGACAAGAGGCCTGCCACAGGGACGCACCCGACGTCTGTGCTTCAATACGGGACTCAGGTCAACTGTGGTGTCTGAAACTGGAGGAGTGAGCCCAAATGGGGAGTGGGTGGGTATGGACAGGAAGGAACACGAGTGAGAGTTCTGGGATGCCGATAACTCTCGCTAGACAATGTAAACATCAATCACACAGGTACATTTGCTTCTTAAAGTTTATACAACTAAATACTTCATCTGACTTGCTCAGGATCTTAGGTTTCAATTAACCTGAACGACGTCAGCAAGAATGGGGGATGGAGAGGTAGCGGTGGGAGGGAAAGCCAATCAAACTAAGTAAAAAAAATGCCATGAAGAAACCTGCAACTTTGGAAGCTAATTAAGAACATTAAATTTAATTTAAAATGGAAGGTTGCTACAGAGACATCTACAGGAGAGGAATGTGTAAAATACCCCGAGTTCCCAGGAGGTGGAGCATTTGTCTCTCTAGTGGCCAAAGATGAAACAAGGGAAACACAGTGGCACAGCATTCTTCCCAGAGGCTGACTGCTGAGTTGGAACAACAGGGGGTGCGGATGGGTGTGTGGGGAGGGGGGTGGGGGGGTGTGCTCACCTGGGCCTTTTCTCTCTTTGCTCTGATCAGTGTGTCTTGGTAATGCTGTGCCACTTCTGGAAGGACCCCCTCGAGCTTAGCTGCAGGGATCTGCAAGGCCTGCAGGGTCTTCTGGGCATCCCCTTCGTCCAGGGCTTCATTAATGAGACCAATGGCCAAAATCCCTAAGGACACAGAGACAAGAGGCTAGGCTGTAGTTAAAGAAGTTAGAAAAAAATCAATCCAAGGGTCTCAGCTACTTGGGAGGTTGGCAGAAGAGAATCCTGTGAGCCCACAAGTTCAAGATCAGCAAAAACTGTGCTAACCCCGTGAACTCAGCTGAGAGCAATCATGATTCAAACTAAACAACACTGCATTTCAAGAAACAATTTTTGTTTCCTCTAAACTCCCTCACCCTATCCATTCCTGCAGGAATCCGGGTTCTTCTGTTTCGTTTTTAAAGCTTTAAAGTGATGCGGATGTTTTAGTTTCAGTCACACTGTGAAGCTCAAGTAGGCTCTTGCCCAGCCCAGGCCTCCTGTGTGCTGAGGTGCAAGCCCGGGCCGGCACAGGCTGAGGACCACAGGCTGAGGACAGACTGGCTTCACAGCTCTCAGGGACCGTCAGATGTGCAATCAAAACTGTTCATCAATTTTACTGAATGAAATAGGAGCCGTGGGGACCTCCTCCCTAGGATTACACAACACATGACGGGCAGATTGAAGATCTAAGCACAGGACTTTCCAGCCCACTCGGATCTCTTCCCACAAATCAGTTGAGTGTTTCTCACAGGAAGTTCAAATTAAAATTGGAAACGCCCACTCAGGCAGCTAGGCTACTCTGGGGAGGACTCTGCTGTGTGCTGCAGTATTTGGCTGGTCTCTGCCCTGGTTTCGGAGGGGAAGCCTGGAATATCCTGAAGAGCATCTGTTATTTATGGTACCTCCCACCACATCTGAAGGTGTGCCAGTGGAGGCATCATCCTATGGTGGGCCTCAGGACTGTTTCAGTAGGACTGACCACACAGGATCTAAGAAGTCATATAGCTTCATGACTACCAGATCCATGGTCAGTAACTCAGCCAGTCACGTGTAGGTAACAGAGACAAGTCTGGTTAACCAAAGCTCAGGTGAGTCCCCAGTCAGTGACTATCAGTCAGGAAGGTGACACATGCCGAGGCCACAGTAGCTTTGCATTCAGAACCCTCCCAGACACAGCCCCTGGATCTTGTCTTTTGCCTCCAGATTTATCCCCTTTATATCCACACTGTAACCCTAAGGCTCACATGACTGAGTTCTTTGAGCCTTTTTAGCAAACCATTAAACCTGAGGAAGGAGAGGGAACCCTCATGCAGCTAGTTCAGAAGTGAGGCCTAGTTTGCACTGGCAGCTGATGTCTGAACACAAGTGGACTTGTGGAAAACTATGCCCTCAACCTATACCAGGTGACACAATTCAGGCAGGTTGTGTTATATATATGTTAGCACTACTTGCTATACACTATATAGTTACATGCTATATAGTTATAACTATCTCTTATAGCTATAACAGACCATGCTCAATTCACCTCCCCCAAATTTTATCTATTTGAATTTTTTTTGTTCTGTGCAGCTCTGTGTCCTGGAACTCACTCTATAGACCAGGCTGGCCTTGCATTGAGCGATCCACCTAGACTGCCTCCTGAGTGCTCGGATTAAAGGTATTCACCACCACTGCTGGTCCAAAATTTATTAATTGGACACATAGCCAATAATAAGTGTATTGAAAACAATACCCAACCTTAGCTAGTTGAATGTTATATTATACAAACATACGTGTGAAATACACAAACGTTTGTATTTTGATATTTCACTCAAAAGCCCTTGTAGGAGTAGTATTTAGAACCAGCTTGTGTGGTGTATGTGTTTGTGTGAGCACCGTGTCTCTGCCTGCTGCAGGTGTATGTGCACATGTGTGACATGCACTCAGGTCAGAAGTTGATGTCAGGTTTTCCCCCTAGTCACTAGGCTGGCTGGTTGATGAGCTCCCAGGGAGTGTCTTGTCTCTGCCTCCCTTCTCCCCAGTGCTGGGGTTCCAGATGTTTGCTGCCACACACAATTTTTACCTAGGTGGTGGGGACCTGCACCAGGTCTTCATGCCTGTGGGGCAGGCATTTTATTGACCGAGCCATCTTCCCAGCCCCACGTCACCCATCGTTAAAAGTAATGTTCTCTGAGGGGACCTGGCAGTTACTCACGCTCATGTTCCTCATGGACCACGAGGTTCACGTGGTCCACACACGCCTGGATGTCATTCCATGTGATAAACTCATTATTCTCCGCATGTGCCTGAGCTTTCAGCTTCACCAACTCATCGAGATACCTGTCCCAGCCCCCCCAAAAAAAGGATGAAAAAAGAAAAAAACCTTCAGAATGATTATTCAATGATTATAAATGTTCTACAATATGGGAAGTGTTGGTGTAAGTTCTGGGACTGCAGAGCGACCTTAAACGTAAACACACAAGGAAACCACTTAGTCTCTATGTTCTAAGAGACCAACTCTAAAACCAGGGGACTCATCCAAAGACAGACAGACAGACAAGAGGGCCAAACTGGAGAGAAACACAGTGGTAGAGGAACTCTTCAGTATGTCTGAGGCCGGGATTCCAACCCCAGCACCAACAAAACCAAAATGTCATGGTGTCTGTAATGTACTGACATTATGAAGTCACAGTGTGAAGACATAAAGCCTAGAATGAAAATTGGTGTATGCACTAGAAGACAGCGGTAACCGCCATGCAGCGGACCTGAGCACACACTCTGGGCCCACCTTTGACAGTTCTCTTCCTCAATGTTGGTGAGGCCTGTGACTGAGCTGCTCAGCTGTCTCCACACCGTGTTCATGTCTCCTGACTCCAGCGCCCTGTTGATGAGGGCCACAGATGACAGCATCTCCACAGCAACGGTGAGCTCAGGATGGGTGAGGCTATGCTGTGCAGGACAGGAGAGAAAGTGAGGAAGGACACTCCCCAACGCCAAGGGAATCAGGAGCTCCACATGAAAGCTGGGTTTCTGGAAAAGGCTTCTGCCCAAGCCCACGGAGAGGTGGGTATTCACTTCCACTCCATTCTGCTCCCAAACAATATGGGCTCAGTTAACTTACCTCAGGACTCTGCTGCTGCAGGGTGGCCAACTCCTTCTGATAAAGATCGGCTGCAAATGGATACACCTGGGGCAGCTGGGCTTCGGGATTCATTAGCTCCAAAACGGTCTTCTCGGCGATGCCCTTCTGGATCGCAGCATTGATTGCTGCCACTGCTGCCAACCCTGAAGGAAAACAGGTCAGCATGCAGTGGGCTGAGAGCCCTGAGCAGAAACAGTGCCTTGTTTTGTTCTTGAGACAGGGTCTCACTATGTAGCTTTGGTTGCCCTGATCAGGCTGGCCGTGAACTCAGAGATCTACCTGCTTCTATCCCCCTAGTGCTGGGATAAAATGCGTGTACCACCATGCCCGGCTGCTTTTTTAAAAAGATTTATTTTTAAGTGTATGACACTTTGACTGCATGTGTGTGTGTGTACTGTGTGTGTGCTTGGTGTCCATGGAGACCAGAAGTGGGTGTCAGATCCCCTACAACTAGAGTTACAGAAGACTATAAGCCTGCAAACTGCCAAGGGAGTGCTGGGAACAGAACCTGTCCTCTACAGAGTAACAAGTGCTTTCAACTCCTGGACCAGAAACACCATACACCACCCCCTCACAACCTGCTTTAAAAGTATTGTGGAATATATATGCATGTTCACACACATGTAGATGCGTGTGGCAGGACATGTGTGGAGGCCTTTGATATTGGGTGTCTTGATCACTCTCCGCCCTATACTGAGGCAGGTCTCTTGCTGAACCAGAGTCCGTTGTTTCGGGCTACTCTGGCTATCCACCTTGCCTACTATGCACGGAGATTACAAGGCAGCTCTCATGCCCACTGGGCTTTTACACAGATCCTGGGAATTAGAATCCTGGTCCTCAAGTTTGATCAGGAAACATTTGGCCTGCTGAACATCTCTCTAAACGTACACTCCCATTTACCACCCCACCCCCCAAAAACCACTATGTAGCCCTAGTCTGCCTTTATTCACAAAAATTCTCCTACCTCAGGAGTTGCTGGAATTATAGGTATGGGCCACCAAGTCTGGCTAGGAGGTACCAATTTTTATAGAATAAAGTTCCATTCTGTACCTCTGGTATCTGTCACGATGCTTGATGTGGAACTCATCTCTAAAAACCCACTACCTTATTGAAGGTGGCAGTGGCAGTCTGAGGTGGGGGAGGGGCATGGTAGCAGCAGGAGGGGCATGGACTCTAGAAGGAGCAGAACAGGGTCTTGCTGGGCAGAGATAGAGCCAGGCCCAAAGCTAAGCCTGCACAGAATGCAGACAGCCAGAGACTGGCTTTACTGCTGCAGAGGTCAGAGGTCAGAGGTCATGGACACAGGCCTCTGAAGTTGCACCTGAGCCTGTGGCTGAGCTGAAGATCTAGAGAGCCAAGCACCCACATTTCCCACCGCCTACCATAAGGATTCTTGTTTGCCCAACTCTGAGCTTAGGGACCGGATACTATGAGCCAGGATCCTCTGTAACTTTGATATGCACAGCCCACCCGCAGCACAGGAGGCTGTACAGAGCAGCAGGCTGTCATACCAGGTACCCTGTGCTACCACCCAGGATCTGCTCTCAGGCCAGTGACTGATTTACCTGGCACCTAATTTCAAGCTGGACAAAGCTGGGCTAGCTCTGTCTGGTCTGTGGTTGAAAGGCAGCTTTAGGAGCCCAAGGTGACCCCAGGGAGAGTAGGCACTGGGTCATACGTATTTAAACAGATGTCTTCATACAGTGCTTGGGTTTCCTGTAGGCTGATTCTGCTATCTAGGCTACAGGCATTAAGGACCTGCTTACCTATAAGCCAATGGTCAACCCTACCTGTCTGTCTCCTGAGCTGATAAGCTGGCACCTCTGACACACTTTATATGAGAGCTTCTTCAGTTTGCAACCAGTCCCTATGTCTTGCAAGTGCTAGTCTACGCCAACAATACAGCACTCACATAGCACGGCCAAGTTGAGGAAAACATCTGCCCCACTGCTGGAGGCAGTTCCTCCTGTCTTCCTCTTCCTCATTCCGAGAAGCCAAACACCCCCAGGTTTTGAAAGTTACTTTATTTCAGGGCTGTCTGCACCTTTGGTTCCCTAGAGCTTTTGCCCTCAGTGCAGGGCTGACTCCAGTACCCACAGGCTAGGCCCCTCAGCTTCCCTGAACTGGCCAGGATCTCCAGCCGAGCATGCTCAAGGGAAGGGCCGCACTTGTGCAGTGGACTGCACCCTTTGTTTTCCTGCATTCCTCCTCTGTCACAAGAGATAAACCTGGTGCTTCTCTAGTGCCTGACCTGAGAACAGTACAGCCCAGGAGCAGGAGTGTTGCAGGACTGAGCATGCTGGGGGGAGCAGGACCATGTCACCAATCAGTCACAGCTTACACCTCTGCACCCCCCTTCTCTGGCTACCTTGACATGTGCCCTTCAATAAAACCCAGCTTGGGTCTAGAAAAGACTATTGGTCATGTATGCTACCACTACACCAGCTAAACAGTCCTTCCTTTCTCAGGAGCCTTCTAGTAAGGCCGCCCTTCAAAGCTTCCCAACTGCATCTCAACTCAGCCAAAACAGGTACCAGGATTCCCAGTAGCACCTGCTCTGAACTCAGCTTCCCCTGTGGCACTGTCTGCCTCCTACAATCAGGAGCGCTCTCTCCTTTTCCATAGCCTAAAACTTACCGCCCTTTAAGTGCTGCCTCTTCTCCAGACACTTCCCTAATTACCCAGAAGGGTTTATTAGCCATAGTTGAATGTGCCCGGACCCTAGTTCTGCTTTTAAAACCAGAAGAACCCTATTGCCACCACCAAAAACAGTTGGCTTTGCATCGTGACTAGAAGGATCAGGTGGCAGGTGATGTAACTTCAGACCCTTGAATGACATAAAGCCACAACTTCCCTCCCCCCTGAACATTTCTGTGGCCTGGAGCCGAGGGACTCTTACGTCGTTGGTATTGCTGGGCAGCACTGTTGGCAGCATCCACTCCAGCCTGTACCTCCTCCTTCTGCAGGGGATCAGTCTGGCCATTCTAAGGAAAGCAAAGGATATTGATGAGATGACTGTTCATGCGTAGGCCTCTAGACCTGAATGAAAGTCCTCTTAACAGCAGTCACAGGGACAAGGAAACTGGGTAAGCCCCAGGCTTAATGCTGCCACACTCAATAGAGCCAAAAGCCCTTGCCAAATCTGGGGTGGAGTAGCTATAGATATGCCTCTGTGTGTGTGTGTGTGTGTGTGTGTGTGTGTGTGTGTGTGTGTGTGT
>NW_021620849.1:3117725-3141492 GCF_004785775.1 Grammomys surdaster
GTGTGTGTGTGTGTGTGTGTGTGTGTGTGTGTGTGTGTGTGTGTGTGGCCCTGAAATGTTTTATAAATATTTATGCACTCACAAGGGCTGCTTAACGTGGCTGCTTACTCCTACCAATGTATGCTGGGAATTTGTAGGATGTATACTGTCTATCTTTTATAGTAGACAAAAATAGAGAAGACTTTTCTATTTGTTCCTCAGAGGAAAGTCTACAAGTCCAATCCCATGAGACCCAACCTTGCAGCACCTACAGTATTTGCCAGTGTCAGTCAAAGGAAACTTCTGGTGTGGGGTAATATTTTTAAAGTATTTCCTGAAGTAAAAATGGAAAACTCTGAGGTTGCCTACAGAGATTTTCCTTGGAGGAGGGCTGGGAGTGGGCAATGGAGAGAGGGCATTATGTATTTTAAGAGTATTTACATTTCTCCAAGGGAAATGGGGCTTTAGAGAATGTGCATGCTAGCTGAGATGAAAAGCACCACCAGCCTAAACTGTTGTATTAGGGAATGGCCACATAAATGCTTGCGGGGCAGCCTGGAATGGAGGGACAGACACCTGGAGGGATAGACAGGATGGAAGTGAGGACCAGACACTTGTGGGGACAGCATGAAAGTAAGGACTAGATACCAGGGGGACACAGCGTGGGAGCTAGGGACACAGATGCCTGGGGGACAGCGTGGAAGTTAGGGACAGACACCTGGGGACCCAGGCATGGAACCAAGAGGCCAGGAAGCCCACAGCCCCACCCGAGTGCCCACCTGTCTCTTTTGCTGCAGATCACTCTGTAGCTGTTTCATGTACCAGTCACTGTTCTGGGTCTGCAGCCCTCGGAGGCCCAGGGCCGGTGCCTGCAGAGCCTTGAGCAGGGTCAGTGCACAGCCCTGCTCTAAAGCCAGGCTGATGTTGGCCAGGGCAGAAGATGCTGAGGGGAGAGCAAAGGGTTAAAACCATCTGACAATAACACAACAGCCTAGAGATTCTTCCTTCCCCCAGACAACCTCAGCTCCAGACTGTGCAAACAGCCCAGTCCTAGGGCTGCCATGGCTCAGGAGCTCAAGAGTCTAGAGCCAGAGAACCTGAATGCCATTCAGTGGAGGATCTCTCTCCAAGCAGACCGGCCCTCAGTCTACAGACTCCTGCCACATTCCAGGCCGACTTAAAAGCTTCCAGCTGTGAATGGCTTGGCACCAATATTGCCCCACTGAACCAGACATATGCAATGCCTACAATATTCAAAATACCGTCTTTTTCCAGTGAAGCTTCCAAACTGTGAAAAGCACACAGAACTCTGGAGTTCCCACTGAATTCACCCAGTTCTCTCTGTGATAGAACACACCTCACTAACAGCCTTAGGGATTAAAAAAAAAATCTTCTTTGGGGCTGGGGTGTAACTCAGCGGTTCAGTGCTTGCCCTGGGTTCCAATCCTAGCAGCACAAAGGAAAAAGTAGAACCAGCTACCCTCCTGCCTTATATTTCTAACTTGGGGCAATACTTACTGTTGACTTTGTTGACATTCCCTTGGATTTCGGCCTGTGTGAGCAGTTCCTCATAAACGTCCCTTTCTCTGTCAGAGTTTTCCGTCTGAGGGTGAATGAAGACAGCAGAGATGAGCCCAGGTCTTTGGAGAGCCCAGAGAAGTATGTGTGGCTTCCTCCCACCCCATCATTATGACAAAACCAAGAACAAGTCTAAGTATGGAATTCAGACCTTCTGTAAGTGACAAAGTTACATGACTATACCTAAAAACACAAGACCCAGGTCCGCTTGGTACAAGCAGTAAGGGTCCCTGCACAGTGAAGCCAGGAGCCAGGAAGGAAGCCCTGGAGGAACCACCCTGCCTACTAAGCTCAGTGGGCTGAAATGGCATCCTCGCCTGAGAGCAGAGGGCTTCTGTGGGTACCAGGCTGGGAGCCTCTCCCTGGAGGTACAGGCCTTACCTCCTGCCTGCAAGCCTGTTCAGCACTTACTTTGGGGCTTAAATTCCTTGCTCTATAATAAAGACGTCACTGACGCCAAGGACTAAAAGAATGTATGTGGAGTCTTTGTTCGTTTATTACGGTTGTATACAGGTATGATGGAGGGGTGAGTGTGGTGTGTATGTGTGGCAGTCAGAGAACACTCCTGTGGAGTTGGTTCACTCCTTTCACCTTTAACATGGGTTCTAGTCATCTCATCAGCCCTTGCTTTTGTTTTGAAATAGAGCCTTACTATGAATCCCTGGCTGTCCTGGAACTCACTCTGTAGACTGGGCTGGGCTCAAACTCACAGAGACCTGCCTGCCTCTGCCTCCCCAGTGCCGGGATCAATGGCATGCACACAGAGGTTTGGTTTTTGAGACAGGGTCTCATCTGTAGTTCAGGCTGGCCTACAATTACTGACAGGAATCATTCAGCTAACTTCCACATACTTATAACAATAGTAAGAGTACATTTCATCCCAGAGAAGCAAATGGAGAAGGACTATATCATTATCACATCATCTTTCAAAAGAAAACTATTCAAATTGGTGTTTGTTTGTTTGTTTGTTGGTTGGTTTTTCGAGACAGGGTTTCTCTGTATAGCCCTGGCTGTCCTGGAACTCACTCTGTAGACCAGGCTGGCCTCGAACTCAGAAATCCACCTGCCTCTGCCTCCCAAGTGCTGGGATTAAAGGCGTGCGCCACCACCGCCCGGCTCTCAAATTGATTTTAAATAACCACATACAAGTGGACAAGAAAAGACTTCAATATCAGAAGACTATGTACTAAGCAATTCCGTTTATGAAATTTTACATTCTAGAGAAGGTAGAATGTAGTGAGAAAGAAAACAGACTGGGGCCTGGCATACTGGCTCTTGCCTTTAACCTCCACACTCAGGAGGCAGAGACAGGCGGATTCCTGAGTTCAAGGACAGCCTGGTCACAGAATGAGTTCAAGGACAGCCATGACTACACGGAGAAACCCTTTCTCATAAAAAGAAAACAGAGACTGGTAGCTGCCTGGAGTGGGGGTGGGGAGGCAGACTGATGGCATGCGGGCAGCAGGAACTCTTGGCAGGGACAATTAATAAACACATACACATCTATTGACGCTCAACTGTACACCCAAAATGGCCAACTGTACTGTGCCTACACTACATCTCAAGAAAATGGCTTCTAAAATGCAGATTTACCAAACATGGAAGAGCACAAGTCAATTAAAAGGATGCTGCATTTGTACCCTGTTTTTAGCATTTGTCATCTTGTCCTGCTTGGCCTGGTAAAGCACATCCTGGTAGGTGGAAGTCAGGGCTTCTTCAAGATTGACGAGCATGGCATTGGGGTTTTTTAGAGCCGTAAATGTGTCAGCCGCAACTCTGTGGTCAATAGCTTCATTGATAGCAATAACAGCAGCGTGTACTAAAAAAAACAAAGAAACTAAATCAAGACACAGCATAGTGAGATTATAGATGGTAACGGGTACACACTATACAGACAAAATGATATTGCAACCAGCCGTCACAGAGATAGTAGACCCCTTGCCCAGAGCTAGAGGGGCAGCTGGCCCTCCACCCACCATCTCCTCCTTGGCACACAGCAGGCAGTTCACCTAAAATCCACTGGAATTTTCACCATGCTGAATATTCATAATATACCCTGGCCACATGTATTTGCTATGAAAGAATGTTCATCCTGAATTATGTACAAATACCATAAGAGAAAGAGCCTCAAAGGGCACCAAAATGCAGGGCCTTTAATAAAAATGTCTTTAATAAAAATTGATAATCTATTTCCAAACAACCGTAGCATAGACTAGAGCAGTGCCTACACTATCCATAGAGCAAAGACTGCTAGCAAAGCTGCTTGTGCCGAGACCCCAGCACAGCGTAACCACCTTGAGCAAGCCCCATTTCAGCCCAGAAAAGTTCCCCTCTTACACGCAGCCTCATCCACTGAGAGTTCATTGGCCAGGATGCCCCCGATCTTGCTAAAGGCAGGCATCTGGATCCCATACTTTTCTAGCTCAATCTTCATGTTGTTGATTTCTTCTTCTGCAGAAAAGAATGAAGACCTGGTCAAGCAAGTTAAGCACCTTTTCATAACTCAAAGGGATAAAATGGCCTCTGCCTGTAACTAAGGATTAAGAAAATACTGTAGGGAAGCACTTAGTACCTGCTAGACAACATGTCATCAATAAACATCTGTTCGCTATTATTACCAATAGCACCAAACATAACTATAAGGCAGAAAGACCCAGGGGCCATAGTTTTTAAGAACTGCTGCTTCCAACCCTCCCCACAATAACCAGAGGATGAGTGGAGGAACTCAGGGACTGAGTCACAATCCGCTATCTCAGTCTTTAGTATCCAAATCACTAGCTGCTGCTCAATTTCCTTTCCCAGGCAGAAAGCCAAATGATAAAGGAGGCTTTGACCTTTTCCCTGAGTTTAGTAAATGAGTTTCCTGAAAGGAAAAATATTATAGATAAAATACTACCCATTCCAAACTCTAAGGCCAACAAAATAATAACCAGTTGAGAGATCTGACCCCTACTCCTGACCAGTGCTACCACTGTCCATTCTCTCCCCTGGTTTCCATCTCTTCAAGTACCTGACCATAGCAAACACACAAAATGCTATGGCTTAGAATGTGGCTTATCCCACAAGGCCCATGTTAGAGGCGCAGTCCACACTGTGGGGTTCTGAAAGGTACAGAACCCTTTTAGAGGCAGGTCTAAGTGGGAAGTCCTTAGGTCATGGGCGACACCATTCTTGGAAAGGATTAAGGTTATTCTGATAGCACCTTTAATTCTCACAGCTAGCTTTCAGAGAATGACGCCTGGACCCACCAAGTTTTCTGACTGTAGTCTTACAACACAGTCTCTGGTGTACATGCTTCCCCAGGCTGTCTGCCATTAGTCTCCCCCTGTCTGACTCTCCATTTGCAGTCTCCAGAGCTTTTCTCTATAAGGTATTTTATCGTACTTTCGATACACAGGAAATATGGAGCCAAAAAACTAAATGTGTTTCTGAGTCAACTCACTCTCTAGTCTTGCCCCGTAATTCTTCCCCAAGAGGTGCTAGCTATGAAGCCATTTTAACAACCGTACACATTTAACGTTAGCGCCACACACCGCCACTTTACATCTTAGATGGCACTATCCTCAAATAACTGACGCCCATACAAAAATACATATGTAAACACTAACCCCACCAGCCATCCCCACATAAGCAAAAGAACAGTTTGCAATGCCCAGGCCTGTGCTCTTCCTACCACACTAAAAGGGCAGTTCAGTTCATTTGTGGTCCTCCCACCTTCCTTGAGGGAGTAGTTTCTAGAGAACTTCTCCTTTAAGGCAGGCACTGTTGAACTTTCCAGGAGATTACTGAATGAGTCATATATTTTCCACAAGCCTCTGGAACTCCTTACCTGTGAAATCAACCTTTCCATACAGGTCTTGAATCTGAGGAGCCAGGCCCAGTTTGAACAGGTACAAACTAGAAGACACCAACGTGCAAAGAGTGAGGCCTCCTGCCAGAGCAGCTGTAGCTCAGGTGGAGGAGTGAGACTGGGAAGAGGAGCACTGAGAAGAGAGGGCCCCTCGCTGGGACTGTTACCCTAGCATGCTCAGGTAAAGGGGTGAGATGAGTTGAGGCACACTGAGGGGGAAGCTTTCCCCCACTCCATGACTGTAACCCTAGAATACTTTGTGTCACGGTGTGAGGCACAGTAGGATGAAAGATTTCCTTTAGACTAGAATTTCAGGTCCCAGTTGTGGCCCAAAGTTAACGCATGCTGAGACACTGATGTTAATATAGCATCATGTTTTATTAACATAATGTTCGCACCAGTGAGCCCTTCGCACCCGTAAGCTTTAGATAATAAGACATCTTAAACAAGCCTCATGAAAATGCCTCAAATAGCGACACTTGCTCCAGTGGAATTCCTATTACTGACACAGAAGCTCAATGTAGGTTAATTAAGAGTTTAAAATAAAGTACATGCTATTTTTTTTTTATTCTCTAAAGAACAAAAATAAATAAGACTCTAGACTCTAAACTCCATGACAGGAAAGACAAATCTCACCAACCCATCTTTCAGCAAGAAGTGTCTGTAAGTCTGTGTTGATCCCAGAGCTCAAGCAGATCAGAATCAATGAATCAAGAGATCAGACGACTTTACAGACAGCGACTCAGCAAGACACAGAACCAAACACACAAAGCATACATATCAGAAGGGGCTGCTGCTCTGGCCTGCCATCTCCCATCAAACCTGAGTTGGATCCCCAGGGTCCATACGGTGGAGGAACTGACTGACTCCTCTAAGTTGTGCCCTGAACTTGACCTGCACGCCCTTGTGCACACACAAAATAATTTTCAAATAAATTTAAAAAAGTACAACAGGGTCATCCACAGTTTTACAGATAATCTATAAACCCCAGTATCTTCCAAAATAACCATACCTGTAGATAAATATTCTAGATAACCTCAGTTAATTCTTACCAGGTTTTAGCAACACTAACTTAAACTCGATTTTCATAACATGAAGGGTTTTATTTTTCTTAATGTAAGGTGAGGGATTATGGGTCTATTTAATACCAAAATCAGTGGGGTTTTATTTCCGTTTGCTTTGTGGTAGTGGTGGGGTCTTACTATGCAGTCCTAGCTGGCCTGGAACTCACTATGTACCTGAGGATGACCTAGAACACTGACCTTTCTAACTCCAAGCTAGCATCAATTCTCAGAAGTGTAAAACCTTAGGGAAAAGGAAGGAAAGCACACAAACACCACAGAGAACACCACTACTGTGCAGTAACTACCTCTGGATTAGAGCCAGTTAAAACTCTGCAAATGGGGAGGTGGTGAGAGCATAGCTCAGGGACAGAGCACTTGCCCACCATGGGCCAGGTGTGGGTATGACTCCCAGCATGAAAGTTGGGTGTGGGCAGGTGGGAGGGGCTCCTGTGTTACTGCTGGCACAAAGGAAGAGGACGTCCCACAGTCACGAAGTGGAAATCTGTCCTGCTGTTGAAGCTCTGAGTAGTTAACAGCCTCTTCCTACATACTATCAAGGGCTGCCAACTTACCTTTCAGGAAAACACCAAACGGGAGGAAAGAATCCATGAATCCCAAGCCAGAACACACTGCTCTAAGTATGTGCTTTCTAAGCACAGACCGCAGGGGAGAACAATGGCGGACTTCCTCCCTTTGTCCTGATCCCATCATTAGGGAAGCACAGTAACTCCTCATCTGTGTTTCAAAGAATTGAGGGCTTGGGACCCAGGCTACATCAGAGGCTACAGAAGGAGCAGAGAAGAATTCTGCCAGCTTAGCCTCCCGTGCTTGCCAAGTTCAGACAACCATTGTAGGCATGGCCTTCACAAGGTTATCACTACAGACAGACCTCAGCACACCAAGCCAATCACAATGCTGAGAACTAATCAGGCTTTGGCTCAGATACGAGCATTTGAATTTGTTATGCTGGTGACACAGAGATGTACTAGCCGCCTGCAGCCACTCTTCTGCATGCTCACAATGATGCTGGTGATACCGAGGTTCCGGTCCCAGTCTCATAAAAGCCCTGAGATGGGGCAGCTCAGTGGCAGAAGGTATGCTTAGCATGTGTGAGGTCCTGCACTTACTTGAGATAAGAGGCTTCTTATAGGCCCACACTATCTATTGAGTAAGCGTGCGCGCGCACACACACACACACACACATATATTCCCACTTCCTTCCCAACCTTCCTCAGTCCTAGAGCCATGAAGCGAATCTGATAACACATTATACCACCATTCCCAACTACCCAAGTGTATATATATCTTCCTCTCCCCCACCTTCCCTTCAGACATAGCACTGTCTCTGGCTAATTCAGTACCCTGCTGGCTCTAGGAAGTGGGAACTTGAAATTGAGTCATTTTCCATGAAATTATGCTTTACCTCCTGTCATATTTGTGTGGTATAAAAAATACTTAATGAATGAACAAGTAACAATGGAAGGTCCCAGATGGCTGACTGGATAAAGAACACCACACCCTGATTAAGATGCAGAGTTCGGAGAGGCACCAGATAAAAAAATGAAAGATTATACCGTGTTTCTGCAACAATAATATATTATGGGAATAAACAAATCCCTTCTCTCTGGTCTCTAGAAAAACACAGGTGTTCGGTAAGGATAATAGCCTTCTATTCCATTTGAAAATCCTGAAGTTGATATAAAACCTCTTTCATTCTTACAGCACAGACAAAAAAATAGACTCTGGACTGAGCAGTTATCCTTAGGTGACTTATTTTGCTAAGAAGCCCTGGTTACCTGAGGGCGTGGATACAGTAGATGCATCTTGGCATGTTCTTCCGGTCATAGATATCTGTGGTTTCTGGGTAAAAAATCTAGGAAGAAATCAAAGAAGTAGACTGATTGGATTGGTCAGAAGAATCTAGAAAAAAATAAAGACCTAAGACAGCCCAGACCTCGGGAAAAGATCTTCCTGAACACAGCAGTAACACTCGTGTTTGCAGGAGTGAGAGAGGGCCCAAAGCTTCTGCAAGGCCACAAATATACTCCAGAAAGTAACAGAAGTTAAGTAGGGTGAAATCAGACAATTGCTATCATGTTCAAAGCCAGACAAACGGGGACTTGGCAAGTATGACAAGGATGGACCCTCGCTTTGTCGCGAAGGATAAAAGCAGAGCTTAGAGAGCGCACAGGAGGCGGGACCCAGGCTATGCTGAGTGAGGAGAAGGACACTGGAGAAGCAGGCTACAAAGTTGTTGTGATGATGGACAGATAAAAGAGGCATTTCAGATGAATGAAGAAAGTTTGGGGAGGGATTGGATGAAGGCTCTAGGGTATTTCCAAACTTCTGAGACTAAGTCAGAAGAAACCTAAGCTCAAGGCTTGCCTGTTTCCATAGTGAGCTGAAGGGCAGCCTGGGCAACTCAAAGAGACTGTCTCAAAATATAAGCCAATGAAGGCTGAGGACACAGCCTGAGGGTAGAACATTTGCCTAGCTGCGATTATGGCCTGGGTTCTTCTCTAATGCCACCACAAAACAAAACAAAACAAAACAACAAAAGACCCCTAGCAACCACAAACATAAACATGCTCTAAATACCATTCAAAGGATGATAAATTGTTATCACTCATAGATGACAACACTGTATGAAAGGCAGGAAGCCACGGGAAACACAGTGTAGTAGTTTACATTACAGAAAAGTGGGAACAGGCGGCATGGGTGCACAGAAAGGCCAGGTAACCATAGCAACTTGGTGCAATGTATTTCCTGACATTTGAGGGACCGATATCTCAAACATGCCCTTGACAGAGAAGAGCACTTCAGCAGCCTGCTCTGAGGAAGTGGAGACGAAAGCTGGCCTCTCACACAGACTGAGATTCGAATTTGAGTCAGCTCAACAGACCCGTGTTTAATGAAGAGCTTAGCACCGTGCTGAGTGCCAGAGACTGAGCGCCAGAGACTGAGCACTGTGTGACACTCCACAGCTCACTTGAATCCTTATTCTTTTTCAGTTACAAAACCCTGGGCTCCACAGGGAAGTCTAAGAGAATCAAAACCACCACCTAATCCCATCACAGCAATGAAAAGTATTTCCTTACCAAGGAAAAAAGAACACATATAAAGAAAAATTCTTTTCCTGAGTCAAACTGAAAAGAATCTGTATCATTAAGGAGGAGCAGGCAAAAATTAGCCAGCATGGCGTTATGTACCTATAAACCCAGTACTCTGGAAGTTGAGGCAGGAACATTTTGAGTTCCAAGGCAGCCTAGAGTACAGCTTGAGCTGCTATCTCAAACACAACAAAGAGAAGAGTAAAGGGAGGAAAGAGAAATATAAGGAAGGGCAGAGGAAGGACAGACAGATCATTGAGTGCTTTATAGACTAACTTTGCAGGTTAAACGAGGGCCATTATGCCAAGACCAGCAGTAGCACGGACCCCGCAGGTTACCTTAGGCAATCCGATTTCATCCATGGCATTCAGCCACTGAATCACATTATCCGTGTGTCTGAAGTGGAGGCCGGTAGCCTGAAAGAAAGCACAAGAGCGTTGCGTGCTGTTGGCAAGTGCTACGTAAAAACTCTTGTGAACTGCTACACCATCCCATCCCTTAAACGTCATTACACTTCCCACCTCAGTACCGAGAAGCTGCACTCTGCCTTCCTCTCACTAAGAAACTGCCTGGAGAACCTCCCTCAGCAGTGTGCTTTACAGTGTGGTCTCTGGAATCACATTGTCCGAGACTCAGTTCTCGGGCTTGGATAGCTACTGGTGACAGTGAGCACGTCATCCAGCCTTGCAGTCTGAGACACTCCATCTACTAGTGATGTTGTACATGTGCCATGAGCCTGATGAGACAGTGCACACATAAACCATGTAGGTTAGTGGGGGGTTGGGGGGAGTGTTGCGCAGATAACCAGAAATGACCAAAAGGATACAACCTAGCAGTCAGGGTTTTCGTCTGCAAATGCCCATCTGCTTGTTTTTAAATCAGTGCTGGGTATTAAACCCAGGGGCTCACACATGCTAGTCAAGAGCTCTACCCTCTGAGTTAGAGCCCCTGTGTCTATTAGTTTGGGGCAAGATCAATTTACAAAGAGATAAAGGGATATACACATTTTTCCTTGTTTGTTTGTTTTTTGTTTTTCAGACAGGGTATATAGCCCTGGCTGTCCTGGAACTCTCTTTGTAGACCAGGCTGGCCTCAAACTCAGAGATCCACCTGCCTCTGCTATCCGAGTGCTGAGATCAAAGGCTTGTGTCACCATGCCCATCTCCAAAGGGATATATGGGGAGATATACATATATGACTTTTATAGAAATCACTGCAGCAAATTATTTTTTAAAAATTAATATAAGGTTGTAGAAGGAGGCAGAAGAAGAATTGTCACAAGTTCCCATCAGCCAGGGTTCCAAAGACAAGAAAACCTCTCTCTGCATTAGTGTGCTACTGTGCTATCCACAGAACAGCTCCAGTGCTGGGTGTGGTGGTGCACACCTTTGACCCCAGCACTCAGGAGGCAGAGGCAAGCAGCTCTCTGTGAGCTCCTGGGCAACTTGATCTACAAACAAGCCAGACCCTGTCTTGGGAAATGGCAGAGCAGGGAATAGCTCTAAAGATGTCTTTATCATAATTGTTTATTTAGAATTAAAAATATTAAAAGTCTCTTTCCCATTTTATCTTGAACTCCTCCAATATTGCAGGAGGAACTTTCCCAAAGTCACCATAGCTACACTTCAGTGCCTGGTTCCCTGTGACAATGGTAATTCCCCTAGGCACTTCCTCTACTTTCTAAGAATGAAAAAATAAATCATCCGGGGCTGAGAAATTCTAGGTAAATTGCCCAGTCAGAAGCATGCCACCAGAACCTCTCAGCTGACACCATTCCCCACAGTACTCACTCTGTGCTACTCCCTGTTACCCTGGGCTTCTTAAGGCCTGTGCTTTATATGGAACAAGCACTCACCTTGCACGAATTTCTCCATAGATGCCACACAGAACACAGAACTCACCTTGTATCTGGTCTGCTCTCGATCATAGATTTTCTTCAGGGACACAACTTTGGGAGAGAAGAAGTTCCCTAGCTTGGCAAGGTAGACTCCATTCCTAAGGCCCTCCTCCAGCTCTGTGGTGGGAGGCAGGTCCTCCCCTAGGCATGCTTCCATCCACCTGCACGAGAGAAAATGATGGTCAGAAATCCTTTGTGGATTTTAATTTCTAATCTCCTGAACCAAATGTAAGAACACTCTCGGAATGCATTCCACAAAGACAGGCTTCCCAGCTGTGGCTGGGATCTTAAGTTGAGGATGAAAGCCACCTTCTTCATCAGTATGGGACTGCTCCATGAACCTCAAATTCTGCCTCTAAGTCCTTGTTACCACTTAGCAAGACTGGGAAGACCCATCTGCAACTGAAGCCACCATCTCAGCCACTTACTGTCTGTCACTGGTAGCTTTCTCAGGGCGATGACCTTCTAGGCTCAGGCACTAAGGTTGTTTTTAACAGTCAATCAGCTAAAACACTGAAGGAGGAAACTCCCAAGGAAAAAGTAAATAACAAGCTTTCTCTTAAATAAAAGAGTTCCCCTTTCCCCTCCCCCCATTTTTGAATAATGAATTACTTTTAAGTGGCTTCTTGGAGACAGGAAAGACATGGCTACATATAAAGGGAAATGGAAACCTTTCCACTGAATGCTGATCTCAAGAGTTCAGGGAGTGGAAGCCAAGCACAAATTTCTAACAGAAATGCAAGTAACTAAAATTGTTAACAGTAATGATTTTTAAATCTTTTCACTTTTTTTTTTTTTTTTTTTTGGTTTTTCGAGACAGGGTTTCTCTGTATAGCCCTGGCTGTCCTGGAGCTCACTCTGTAGACCAGGCTGGCCTCGAACTCAGAAATCCGCCTGCCTCTGCCTCCCAAGTGCTGGGATTAAAGGCGTGCGCCACCACTGCCCGGCTTCTTTTCACTTTTTTTAACATTTAAAATAAATACGTATGTAAGTAAATGTGTGCATGTTTGTGCGAGTGTGCACCTGTGCATGCGTGTGTGTGCATGTGTGTACACCTGTATATGCATTTGTATGAGTGTCTGTGTGTACACACGTGTGTGTGTGTGTGTGCATGTCTGTGCATGTGTGCGTGTGTAAACAGCACACACCATGGCGCATGAGTGGACGTCAGGAGTCAGCTTGCTGGCGTCTGTTCTCTCCTTCCACCGCGTGCCCCCACCACCACCCTGGATGGAACCTTCTGCCAGTCTTTTGAATCTCCAAGGGAAGCTAGTGAGTGCACATTCCAAACGTTCATATATTTAAATTCTACATATAACCTCGGAACTTTCATTGACTTTACGAACCTGGAGCAAGAACTCAGCTTAAAATTATTCCACTCAAGTTATACAGGCTAGCATTATCCTCATACTCTTCTCTATACTGGGAAAAAAAAAAATCCAAACATCAAATGCTGCTTGATCTGCTGGACCAAAGTCAGAAATGTGTGAAAAACTAAGTGAAAAAGGTCACAGTACAGCAAGTGAAAGTAAAAATAAGCTTTATAAAGTGTGTCAGCACAAAATGTTTATTTTGTTGTTTTGGTTGGAGGTTTTTGTTTTGTTGGAGTCTAGGGTCCTGCTAGCTTCAATTCTTGAGCTCAAGCAATCCTCCTGCCTCAGCCACCAGAGTACTCGAGACTGTAGGAACCCACTGTGACTGTACCCATAGACGTTTACATTAAGAACCAAAGGGGTGTAAGGATGTAGTTCAATGGTATAGCACTTACCTAGTAGGCTCTAGGTGCTAAGTTCAATGCCCAGTACCTCCTCAACACTAAAAATCAAGACAGTTTTATTTTCAAATCAAGCCTCTTTTAGCATAGCACGTACTGTCTGACGTACAGTAGGCGGTAAGTAAAGGCTGGAGGACACCTGGATAGACCAGAGACCTTCTGCTTGACAACAACCTTTTCTTCTGACTTTCCTTTCAATGGTCATAATAAAGAAAAGAATCAAGTTCTCCAGAATTGTAACAGTAACTAAATTAGCCACCAATCTGCCAGGGCTACAAAATTCAAACTCTCTCTTCACTGGAGCCTAAGAAAACGGTCTGGGAAAGAATGGCAGCTGCTGGGATGGAAAGAGCTGTTGCCAAAGCACATGCCACATTATTTTCTTCCTAATAGTTTACTTCTAAAAAGAAAATGGATGGCCAGTTGTGTTGGCACACGCCTCTGATCCCAAACTTGGGAAGCAGAGGCAGGTGGATCTCTGTGAGTTCAAAGACAGCCTGGTCTACATAGTGAGTTCCAGGACAGCCAAGGCTATGTAGAGAGATCCTGTCTCAGAAACCAAATAGGGTTGGGGAATGGAGGGTGACTAAGATCGTTCTGACAAACAGCTGCTGGCAACCCCAGCTCTCAGGGGACCTTCTAACTAGGGTTCTCATTAACAGGAACAAGCCTCATGACAACAGCTGAAGTCAAAAGCAGCACACAATAGACAAGGAAAAAAATATTTATTCTTAGCTTGATACGACGTCAATCTATAGGACAGTGGTGGATAATAGCATAGTGGACTCATTTGCCCAAGTCAGAGACAGTTCCCTTAGGTGATTAGATCTTCCTCCTCTCTGAAGTTACTAGACCAAATTGAAAATAAAAGACAGGACTGACTTAGGTGATCTCCTCTAATCTTTTGTCTTTGCCCTCCGTGGTCCAATAGCCAAAAACCAGTCCTGATTAATGCCTACACTTACAAGTTTCCTGCAGTAAGGTAGGATCCTAGACACAGCACCCAAAAACCAGAGCTAGAAAAGCCACCTGTGATTTAGTGACTGGACGAGCAGAGGCAGAAGCCAGAAGAAAGAGAAAAACGCAGGCACTGCTTCCAACCACCGCATGTTTGACAGCCACTGCATGTCCGCTCACCTCTGAGTCAGCTATTCCTCAATGGTTTGTTTCTGAGAATAAAATAAATCAGATTTGGGAAAAGCGGGGTTCTGGGCATCTTAGTTTGCTTTCTATTGCTGTGATAAAATATAATCAAAAGCAACTTGGGGAGGGAGGTTTTATCCCACCACCACTGAGAGAAGTCAGGGCAAGAACTCAGAACAGGAACCTGGAAACAGGAAGTAGGGCACAGGCCATCTAGGAGTGCTGTTTACTGGTGTGCTCCTTATGGCTTGCTTGCCCTGTTTTCTTATAGCACCTAGGACCACCAGCCCAAGGGTGACATCACTCACAGTGAGCTAAGCCCTCTCACACTAACCGTCAACCAAGAAAATGTACCACAGGCTTGCCCATAGACTAATCTGGTGGGGGCAGTTTCTCAATTCAGGTTCTCTCTTCCAAAATGACTATAACTCGTGTCAAGCTGACATAAAACCAGGCAGCTTACTGTTTAGTACAATTTTGAATGTTAATTTTAAGTACAGTGCCTTGATGTTATGACTGACTGGTTGATTGATTGGTTGATTGACTGAACAACAGAATTGATTGACTGACTGACTGACTGACTGACTGACCAACAGAATCAGACTGGCCTCAAACACAGGACCTCCCTGCCTCTGCTTCTGATGCAGTGCGGCCACAAGCGTACAGCACCAGACCTTGCTATGCTATTTTAACTTTTATGTTCAACCTCTGGACTCTAATTCTAAAAACAGCAAATCCCCCATCAGTCCTCTACAGCGCACATGAAATCCCTTCTTCCGCCATTACACCAGAGGCTTAAAGTCTGAGAGCCCTGAGTGTGCGTTAGCATAGAGCCCTTTGACTTTGTTCCTTGGGTTGTCTGGTTTTGAACATAGAATAAACATTAAGAAATATCATTCAACATTTTTCAAAACTGTGTGACTATTCTCCATGTTGTTATGTACTTTCCAAAGACTTTTAAGTTAAATAAAGATTCCACCAAGGGGCTGGTCACGTTTATTAGCATTTATGTTTATAAATGTATAAACATTTCTAACCATTAAGCAAGAATATCTCCGTGCACAGTGTTAGAATTGATTCTGAGGGGGAGAACTTTAGGAAGATAGAATACATACTCAGAACGTGCCAAGCCCAGGGTTTAATCCCCAGCAAAACCAAAAAGATGTTTTAAACATTGAAATGGGAGATAGCTTTTAAATTTTTGTTGTTGATGATGATGTTTTTATTTTTCGAGACAGGGTTCATCTGTATAGCCCTGGTTGTCCTGGAACTCTGTGAGACCAGGCTGGGCTCAAACTCACAGAGATCTGACTGCCTCCGTCTCCTAAGAACTGGGATTAAAGATCTGTACCACCACTGCCCGGCTTTCAGTTGTTCTATGTGCAGGAGTCTTTTACCTGCTTGTATGTATGGGCACCATGTATGTGGCGGGTACCCACAGAGAGCAGAAGAAGGCATGGGATAGACATCTGGAACTAGGGTTACAGGTGGTATGTATGGGCACCATGTGTGTGGCGGGTACCCACAGAGAGCAGAAGATGGCATGGGATAGACATCTGGAACTAGGGTTACAGGTGGTTGTTAACTGAACCACGGCTCTTTGTAAGAGTAGCAACTGCTCTTAACCACTGAGCCATTTCTCCTGCCCTCACATACATAAACATTTATAGTATTTTTGATTGCCCAAGAGGCTGCTCTAAGATTGTGCCTTATTTACGCAATCCCTCATTTACAAATTATGAATGACTTATCCAAGTTCACTGCTACTAAGTGGCAAAGCTAAACCAACTCTTAGTTTGGAACTCTTCTCAAGGGCACCACCGTTGCTGTTGCCTGGGCCCCACCTGTGTCTAAACAAAGGGAAGTGTCAGAAATCCCGAGCAGGGGGAAGAAGGCTGCTCCGTGGCCTGTCTCCTTAGCACTGTTTTAGACAGTTTAGCTCAACAGTAGAGACGCCAATAATTCTCAACTCAGATACAAAACTCTCTTATAAAATATAGTAGTTAAGGCTGGCAAGATGGCAGAGTGGACGAAGGCACTTTGCCACCAAACCTGACTGACAACCTCTGTTTGATCCCCAGGACTTGTGACACATGCACCCTTCTCCCAAATAAATACATGAATATATATATATGCAATATTATTTTTAGTTTAGGCATTTTAATTTGTCCTTATGAATACATTTAAGATACATTTAAAGTTAGTATATGTGGCCCAGCAGTTGAGTGTTTGCATAGCAGGCTTATGGCCCTACGTTCAACCCCCAACACTGCAAAATATAGATAAATAAATGGGGAATGAATACATGGTAAAATAATAACAATAATAAACATTGCATAAAAGATAAATTCATCAGCCAATGCAAAATTTTCTCCAACCCCAATGATGCCTCAAACAATGTTCCTAAAGCAGCTCAACTGAAGCACTAAGCATGAGGCTGCGCCACTGCCACACACACACAGAGATCAAAAACACGGAGGGAAAGCATTTCCGCTCTGGACACTAGTAGTCAGAAAGGTTTTCTGACACCAGGACCAGCTTTCTGCAGGCCACTCAGGCTGCCTTCTGGAACATGGCATGAGAATGAGGGCATCATGTGACCAATACCACCTGTGAACTAGAAAGATTCACACTTAACAAGACAGCCAGCACCTAACCAGTCCTCCTCCTCTTGGTTTTTGTTTTAAGTCAGAGTCTCATTGTGTGGCTAAGGACAGCCTCAAACTTGTGGTCCTCCTCAGTGCTAGGATCACGTGGTGGTTTACAGAGACCTGTGCCGTGACACTCTGCTCTTCATTGGCTAAAAGAGGAGAGTAGCAAAACCTCCAAATAGAGTTGTCGTTAAGAATTCAGTAGGGTTACGACTGGAGTCTAGCACAGTGCTTGGCAGATGATTAAAAGATGTCTGTGCCTTTTCCTCCTGTGAGTCACAAACTTGCTACTTGATACTTCCGTTAAGTACAATGATCCCAGTTCCTTCAAGTATTCTCGTAAAAAGAATAATAATAGCATATGCCCTGAGAGTTTTCTGGATGATAAAACAGTATACATAACTGCTAGGAATACCACCTGAAGCAAAGAAGGCACTCAAAATGCCCGGCATCAACAGGTGTGTGGGACCTGCTCCTCAGGACCCTCGGCATCCTTCTCACATTCATTGGATGAATGTTCATCTCTGAACATTCTCCAACTGAACACAAGACCTACAGCCACAAGGAGACAAGCCTCTGAGCGTGTCCGTGAGGGAATTTTTAACTGGGTTAGCTAAGGTGAGAAGACCCACCCTAACTGTGTGTGAGCAGTGCTACTTCATGGGCTAAGTCCCAGGCTGACCAAAATGAGACAGCCAGCTGAGCACCATGCTCATCCGTTCCACTCACCGAGCGTTCAATGCGACCTCAAACTCTTGTCGCCATGACGGGCTGCACCCTCAAACTGTAAACTAAAACAGAACCCTCCTTCCGGGCATGGTGGCACACACCTGTAATCTCAGTACTCAGGAGGTAGGATGAAATTGAATTCTGTGAGTTCAAGGCCAGCGTTGTCAACAAAGTGAGTTCTAGGCCAGTCAGGGCTACAGATAAAACCTTGTCTTAAATTAAAAAAAAAATAATAATAAATAAATTAAAAATAAATAAATAAATAAGAAGAACAGAAAGGGTTTTTTTTCCCCCTTAAGTTCGGAGAATATCATACCAAGCGATGACCTAAGAATACCCTACATGTGATCAGGGTTCAGCCACAGATACAGCTTAGTGATGAAATTGCTATTTTTATAGAGAGTTCCTCCTCTCATAAAGGGTATATAAATAGTCATCGGTTTCTCCTCAAACTACTTGTATGTAGCCTAAATGTGAAATATGATTCAAAGTTCTATCAGATCTGGAACTATTTCACAGAATATTAGACTGGAAAACTTGTTGCCAATATAAACAAAACTTAAAAAAAAACAATCTAACCCCATGTAGCAGCTCCGAAACTAAATATGTGCATTTCCTCATCTGATCTTTGCTAGACCTCAGAAGAGTAAGCAGCACTCACTGCCTTGCTTCACAAACAGGATGGAGGGTTACCCAAGAGCACCGCTGGTCAGCTCACGTTGGACCCTAGCTCAGCGTGATCCAAAGTTCACATTGTTTTCTTTAAACCTGTCTTTTTCTATTATATTATGCATGTGGTTATCTGGCGCATATGTCTGTGCGCTGTGTGTCTGCAGTGTCTGTGGAGGCCAGAAGAGGGTGTCAGATCCTCTGAGACCTACAGTGGTGGGCCACCGTGCGGATGCTGGGATTCAAACCCACATCCTCTGGAAGAGCAACGTGCTCTTAACTGCTGAGGATCTCTCCAGCCCTGAAGTCCACAACATACTCCTTCCTTCAAAGACAGTAACTGATACAACCTACTGCACACCCATTCGCCAGCACAAGCTCACGATCTAGAGCTGGGCTTCTTCAAGCCAGCAGCAGCAGCTCGGTTCATGACCTTAGCAACAGGCTCTGCTCTGATCGAGCCTTCAGAGAGGAGCCTCGAGAGGATGAAATCTTGGTGACTGCTACTGATATAATTAGTAGGAAAACTGAGGGCTTGTGTAATTACATGACGTTTTTAAAGAAATTCTTTATGAGGATGCATGTTGGGACAGGGTCTTGCTACAGAATCCAAGCTGGCTTCAAACTCCCAATTCTCCCCGTCTCTGCTTCCTAAATTCAGGAACTATAAATGAGTGTCATTTGTCCAAAACATAGAGCTAACTTTTAATCACATACTTTGCAATTAATATGAAAACCAAAGTTGATTTAGAGATTTAAATATGTGTACATATACATGAATGTATATATAATATACATATATATGTGAAGTTATAGAATCTTAAAAGAGGAAAGAGTTTAAAGAGTTTACAAACAAGAGTACTCAGGCAGCAATCAGAGGGAAGGAGACGAGGTGAGATGGCTCAGGGGTAAAGGCACTTAACCCCAAGTATGATGACTGGAGTTCAGTGCACAGTGGAAGAAGAGAAGCAACTTCTCCCACCTGTCTTTGCCCTTCACATGAGCAGATGGCACACGCGTACCCAGACACCCATATGCACACTAAACAAATAAAAGTAATTATCTTAGAGTTTCTACCCAGTGTAATGATGCTGGCCTACAGATTCCAGGCTTACAGAGCAAGCTGAGGCTAGCCTCAAAAAATAGAAGATAAATAAACAAAGCAGAACAGTCTAGCCCATGTCTGTAACCCTCACTACAATCCTGCACTCAGGAGCTCAGGCAGGACCAGCCAGCCTGGACTACATACCAAGACCTTGCCTCTACAAAGGACAAAAGCAAAGAAAACCACTCCCAACCGCTACCCTCCCAAACATCACACAACAGCAAACATGGTGGCCTTTTCTTCTAAGCTCAAGGCCAGTCTAGTTGACAAATTTATTTCCAGGCCAGCCACAGCTACATAGCCAAGACCTGGTCTTAAAAAAAAAAAAAAAAAAAAAAAAAAATACAGCAACAACAAAAATAAACTGGAAAGGTAAAATTGAAACACAGAACAGTTGCTAATAATTTCCTGGATTTATACATATATTTTAAACACTTAAAATGACAAATATTTTCCTAGAAAAAATTAGGTAGAAACACAAGCAGGCAACTTATAAAATAAAAAATAGAAATAGCCAGTGCTCACACAAAAATGTTCAGTCTTCCAGTCATCCATGAAATGCAAATTAAAGTAACAATATCACCATCTGCCAGACTGCCAAATAGTAAAAATAATAACTTATTATTCACTTTGTGGGAAAATCCCACATTATCACATAGTTCTAGAAAGAAAAAAAAAATCTGGCGCCATAAGCCATCTATAGCAACTTACAGAACTTCTATAAAAGGAAAGAGAAAACATTTAAAAAAAAAAAAAAAAGAATGACCTGGGGACTTCTGGCACGGATGACTAAATAGGAGATGAAACCATACTGAGATCATGGGAGACAAGAAAATGACAAGTGCATGTTGGGCCTGAAATGTCAACGGGACAGCCATCCAGAGAGCGACATCCTGCAGGCACCCGGAAACCCAAGCCTGAGGTGAGGCGCCATCTCCAAGCCTGGGGAGGAGGCGCTCTCCAGAGAGACAAGTTGTAAAGACAAATACAACCCGAGAGAGAGCCCAGGACAGGACAGGGTGGAGAGTCCCTGAGGTAAGAGGAGAAATCAAGAGGGAATCATGTGGTGGCAATCAAGGAAGAGAAACACTCCAGGAATCTGGATGCCATCACCACCTTCAAATGCTGTAAAAAGGGACAGCAAAGAGAAGATGTGACAAAGTCAGCTCACAGTGACCAGAAAAGTAGGAAATACTGGGAGTGGAAATGGCAGTGGCAAGGCGGCAGACTGTTTTCAAGTTTAAGCAGAGAAGAGTTTTCCAGCCACAGCCAGGGTGTGAGTTTAAAAACAAAACAAAACAATCAACCCAAAAGAACATCACACAGGACTGAACCCTCAGATACCACAAAGAGAAATGGAAAGGCCTACATCCAGGATAAGGACTCTCCTCTCATCCCAAAGGGCTGTCCCAAAAGCAGGGACATCTCTGAGGAAGGTACTCAGAGGTCCACGGAGACTTCTGGACACCACTGTAGAGAGGAAACAAGTCGGAAATCACAGCAGAAAGTAGTATCAATCCCAGCACTATCGAGGCAGAGGCAGGAGGATCTCTGTGAGTTCAAGAGCAACCTGGGCTACACAGAGACCCTGGGGGAGAGGAAGAAAGAAGAGGGAGAGAACAAAAGAGAGAAGAGGGGAGGGAGAGAGATGAGGGGGAAAGAAGAGGGAGGGGGAGGGAGAGGGAGAGGGAGAGAGATGAGGGGGAGAGAAGGGGAGGACAGAGTTAGTAAATTAGCTCAGGTGGCCTGAGGCTCTGTGATGTGGAACCTAGCTGACTTCATGGGGACTGCCTTTTAGGTGAAGGCTGCTGGCCAGCCACCTCGACAGTCACAATCACGGCAAGTGTCTAAGACGTTGCTTCCATAGGTCATGATGTATGAGTTGATACGAGACATGACAAACTGGAGGGGGGAGTGCAGGAAGAGTTGGGGAAGGAGCAGGGATTAGTCCAGGATGGTGGGAAACCCAGGGACAGGGCTGTGTCTGCTCAGTCCCTGTCCTGCTCCCTTGAGGGAGATGTAGTCATGCCTACAAGAAAGAACAAAGATGGAGGACTGAATAGAGAAAGCAGGGCTCGGAAGAGTGGAGGTGATAACCAGCTGACATAGGAGCACACCCTACCTCTACCTGAGGAAAGAGGGAAGGAAATAAGAATGAGCAAGAATGACACGATATCTGACCCCACTGGACTTCCGTTTCCTGTCTGTAACTTGGGAAGGAACAACATCTAACACCTCCTAAACTTGGTGTGAGGAGTGGGAGGTCATATACACCAAGAGCTAGGAGAAAATAAGTAATGGTACTATTTATCTGTGTGTGGTGTGTGTGTGTGTGTGTGTGTGTGTGTGTGTGTGTGTGTGGGAGGGGGGAGGGGAAAGGGGGGAGGGGAAGAGAGAGAAAGAGAGGGAGCATATAAACCAGCTCAATCCCCAGAAATAAATCTTCTAGAGGCTGAGTTCAGTGGTTACATAATACTTGTCTACCTGGTCCTACTGATAACATTTTTCAATTCTCGGCCCTACCCATTCTGCCACCAGCGAAACAAAGATGTGACTATTCCAGAACACTACTGTGGTTAAGGCTAAAACAAGCCCGGACCAAGAGCATATGCAGAAAAGAATCCTAATTCAGGGTGGGAATCTGAATTAGGGGTCTGTGAAGAGGAAACCAGTTGAACAAGTTCTGCAGAGCACATGACTTCAGTGGTTTCCCAGCTCTGTGCAATACAGAAGGGGAACCGACCAATGCCGGAACTGACTGCCCCAACCACTGAGAATCAGTTCCTCCAGGAGCAGAAACTCAGCTACCACACCCATCCTGCCCAGTGGAACTCCATGCCAGGATTACCCTCTGCTAAAAACCTCCCAAATACGGTCAGCTAGCCCTACACTGGGGATTCCATTAAACCACCCTCACATGCACCCCCTGGGTGTGCAAACGGCCTGAGAAAATCGACAGTGTGTGGCAGGTGCAGCCCAGAGAGAGAAACAGCAAACTTAAAGACACCACTGTGTATCACAGGAGGATCCCTGGACAGCTTGCTTCCCAGGGAAAGCCTTTGGGATTGAGAAGACAAGGGGTTTGATAGAAGAAAACAAGTCAGGCTGAAGGAGACAAAGAAAATGTACAAACTCTTTCGGTATTTGAAACAGAAATGAAGGAATTTAAAGCCGGGTGTGGTGGCAGACACCTGTAATCCCAGCACAGGGAGGTTGGGACAGAGGGCTCAGGAGTCCAAGGTCACCCTCAGCTACAAGCCAAACTACCTGAGCCAGTCTCAAAAAAAAAAAAAAAAAAAAAAAAGAGACCGATTTTAAAAGATTATTCTGAGCAGTAGGAATAAAAAGAAGGGCCTGTGAGAGGAGAGAAGGCATGAAATGAAAGAAAATACCACAGTAGTGAGGGGGAAAACACAAAAGCTTGTCTCTAGGCTAAAGCAGCAAAATGAGAAATCTGGAAATCTGGAGAGCATCTATCTTAAAAGAAATTTCTGAATACGAATTAAACCAATTTGAAAAAAATACAGAAATAAGTTAGAAGCAGAGAAAGATGTTTTCTTGTTAAGTGATGTGATTAACTTCTGCGCTTGTTTAAATCTGACACAGGTAAATCATTTTATTAAGAGCTGAATCAGAAAAGATGTCTCTCATATTTTAACAGGCCCTCTGTCGGACTGGGGTGATAAAAACTAGTAATTCACTAAATGTTACAGGTGAATTCTATGCCATCTAAATTAAAGTCTACAAATCTTTTCTTTTTCATTGAATTTGTTTATTTGTGTGCCACAGAGTATATGGGGAGGTTAGAGGACAGCTTCCAAGAGGAGGTCGCAAGGACTGAACCCAAGCTGTCAGGCTTAGTGGCAAATCAAGCAAAGCACCTTTACCTGCTGAGTCACCTTTCAGAATGCTTCATTTTAAATAATTTTAAAAAAAAAAATCAGAAACTGAATGAAACCTAGACAATAGCTAAGTCTCTGCAGCTCTAGATTAGTTACTGTAGCTGTGACCCTCTCCAAAGTGTGACCCAGGGGCTCAGCAGGAGGGTGCTTGCCTAGCGCGGTGAAACCCTAGGTTCATCCCAAGAACTCTTCCCTAAAAAGAAGAGAGTGGATAAAAAGGATGAGCAGCCCCTATAGGAAGGAGAAGACAGGCTCCTATTTCCTCTCTCTCTCTCTCTCTCTCTCTCTCTCTCTCTCTCTCTCTCTCTCTCTCTCT
>NW_021620849.1:3141502-3154579 GCF_004785775.1 Grammomys surdaster
TCTCTCTCTCTCTCTCTCTCTCTCTCTCTCTCTCTCTCTCTCTCTCTTGGTTTTTTTCAAGACAGGGTTTCTCCGTATAGCCCTGGCTGTCCAGGAACTCACTCTGTAGACCACCCTGGCCTCGAACTCAGAAATCCGCCTCTGCCTCCCAAGTGCTGGGATTAAAGGCGTTCGCCACCACTGCCCAGCTCAGGCTCCTATTTCTTGATGAGAGCAATATTCTTGAGAGCCCTGGGAATAAGGTAGTATATACCTTATAGTATATAGTCATACATTCCAAAATTTTAATTTTCAAATCTATGACTTGGTAACAACAAATTAGGAGGAGTGGTTAACTATGGATCTTGTTAAGGACACAGCTCTTCCCTCCAAGGTTTGTAACAAGTTGGGGAAGAGAGAAGGGTGTGGTCTACAGAGAGAAGCCCTAAACTCAGCATTCCCTTAGTGTGTCCAAAGAACCCTGGAGTTCATGTCCTCAGCAAGAAAACAATTTTTACACACAGTTCAAAATTCAGAATCTGAAAGAAAAAAAAAAACTCAGTTAAAAGGAAGAGAGCTTTCCATGGGGAACAGACAAACTGCATGCAGCAGAGAGAGGCAAGTCCCAAGAACGCTCCCCTGGACACAGAATCAAGGTCACTGCCAATCTCAGCAAGAACTAGTGGGAAGAGAAAGGCCCATCAGCTGCACCCTCTGGATTTGGGATAAAGAGGACACAGAGGAAGAAGACAATCATCAGAGGAGAGGAACAGGACTGAGAGAGCACCTAGTAAGTGCATTCTGATGTCTGTGAAATAACAAAGAGCCTGTGTGGTTAGAAAGTAACACTGTGATGACGACCCTAAAGACATGACGACCCTAAAGATGGGAAAGAACAAGAAGAGAGCCCAAGATGGCACAGTAAATCTGCTGGAGCGGAACAAATTTTGAGGAACTTTATGGAGAAGCCATGATATAGGAAGCTAGAGATGGAGATGCCTGCCAAGAATAAAGGTTGTCAAGACTTCCTGATCAGCCTCGCCCATCCCGGCCAATTCCAAGGAAGCCTCAAAGTCATCTTCTTCATGATCACAAATAACAACACTCAACTTCTAAACTTTCCTATACCTAGTATTTCTACATCTCTGCCTACATAAACCAGTGCTTACCCACATAAAGGCAGACCCTCCTTTGTCTTTGAGTCAAAAATGCTCTAACTGTTGGAAGATCTCTCAGTCTCTCTTGCTTAAGGAACATACTACCCTGACCAAACAATAAGAAACAAGAAACAAAGAAGACCCAGAAAATTACAGCACAGTCATGACACCATACCACTAACCCACCACAACGCCTACACTGCACACTGCATACTGCACACTGCATACTGCACACTCTGAACTGAGCCACGGTTCTCAGCACCTGCTTACTGAGGAGCACTGTGGTCAGAGGTGCTACTGGGGGCCAAAGGGAAGGGAGGCAGTACCAAGAATATGGACACCATGTTTTCCTTCTCTTCTTCACAATTTTGGCCTTTTTTTCAAAACCCCACCACCTCCCTGCCATCTAAACTTTTACACAGAAACTGTGTGCATCTTCCCACCCGCCACCACATGTGGCCTTGTGACAGTCAGGCCTTTTATTCTTTCTTGTTGGATAACTTTACCATGCTTATGTCTTGTCTGTCCAACTAATATGGAGGCCTCTTTTAAAAACAGGCATACTGTTTTTAACTGTATGTGGATCTGTACACATAAGTGCAGGGACGGAGAAGACTAAGAGACCCCAGTGCCCCTGGAGCTGGAGTTTCACAGGGAGCTGGGAACAGAACTGTTGGAGAAGCAGCTAACTGCTGAGCCAGCCCTACAGCCCCTGTATGGAAGTCTCCTAAAGGAAAGACTGGTTTAGTGTTTCACACCTCTCATTCAAAACAGTATTTAATAAAACAAAAAGGAAAATAAAACTTAAATTTAAATAACTTCAGAATCAGGGGCTAGAGAGATGGCTTAGCTGTTAAGAGCTGAATTCAGGTCCCTGCACCCGTATGGCAGCTTACAACTGTTTATAATGGGATCTGATGCTCTCTTGTGCACACTGGTATGCAGACAAAACATCCATATACACAAGATATATAGATAAACAAATCTTTAGATAACTTCAGAAATACGTTAGAGCACAGTCAGAAGCTTCCTTGGAACTATGAGTCTGTGCTTGCAAGTCTTCCACAGTGAGGTTTCCCCACAGTGGCTCTGATTTCGTGTATGTGCTCTTGGAAAGGTCCATATGCACATGCTTGCACATGCATGCGAAGGGCCAGGTCAACCTCAAATGTCATTCCTCGGGTGTTGTCCTGTCCACCTTGCAGTTTGTTTTTAACTTGTAATTATTGTATGTGTGTGTGTTCCAGGGCACACTGCACATGGGAGGTCGGGTGGCTCTCTCCTTCCACCTTTACAATGGTTCCAAGGGTCAAATTCAGGTCACCAGACTTAATGGTTAACAAGTATCTCAGATGTCATTTGCTTTTCCCACTAATGCTACTTCTCCTCGTCTATTCTGCACTTAGACCTTTTCTATCACAATGTAGAAAAGTATTCTTGTTACACTGTGATAACTCAGTGGATTTTAAAATCAGAATTTGTTGTATTAAGCACGCCCCTAGCAATTCAAATTTGATTGACACATCACTCATGACAAGATGCCCTAAAGAGCTTTCTTTGAGTTAAAGATCCAGCAACTAAAGCTGAGGCTGATGGCAGATGGCGTATACATGTAACCCCTGAACTTGGGAGATAGAGGAGTTTAAGGTCATCTTCGGGTATATAGTGAGTCTGAGGCCAGCCTGGGCTATATAATATCTGATCTCAAAAAAACAAAACCAAGCAGGAGCTGAGAATATAGCTCAGTTTGTAGACTGCTGGTCTGACATGCGTGAAGCCCTGCTTGGATCTCAAGTGCTGGAGAAACAGTGGCAGAAAGACCAGAAGGCCAAGGCCATCCTCAGATGCTTAACACATGGAAGATTGGTGTGAGCTACACAACATCTCAAAGCAAAAGCAAATCAAGGAAAACCAAACAAAACCCACCGTTCTTTTTCTGAGCTGGACTTACAAGTTCACTGTATCTCACCGTTTAAAGCAGCTTTGTGGTTCCGGTTTGTTACACTCGCTGTGTTGTCCAGCCACTATTACAATACAGTCCCAGGATACCTTCATACCCCAAAGAAACCGACATCCCGCCAGCAGCGGCCACTCCCCTCTAACGCCCCTTTTAAATCTGGTTTACTCAGGAACTATAAATCATCTTAATTACACTGCAATCTAATTCCTATTTATCCAGCCTCTCTGTAAAGTATCACAAGACACACTTGCAAACGCCTTGCTGCAACTTAGGCATTACTTGCTTTTCTGACTCACCAATGTGGTAACCCTGTTCAAGAGGAGACGTTGCTGTAGCATAGCTCTCTGAAGGAGTCCTCAACGAGGAGCCAGTGCGAGGAGCCAGTGCGGCTCCTAGCATCACGTCACTTCTGGTCTTACTAAGTCCTTAGAAGAGGTCTATCTGACGACGTGCCCTGGAATTTTGCCATTCCTGTGTTTTGTCAGAAATTAGTTCACTAGATCAGAATTTGTGATATGTTTTCTTTTCGTCTGAAATAATCAGTACATTTACAATCCCAGCTCTTAAAAATCACAGTCCCATCCTTTATAATGCTTCAAGAAGCTAGGCGTGATGGCACACATCTGTAGTCCCAGTACTTAGGCGGTACAAGTAGGAGAAGCCTTGGCTACATGACATCATCTCAAAAACAAATGACAAAAAACAGTGTCTTAAAGGTAATGGACAACAGTTCAGTGATTATATTCAGCCAATTAGTGAAAGTCTTTAATTTAAACCCTGTGAGCTTACAGGAATAAGAACTCAGTGATGACAGATAGAATTTACCACACAAACACACACACACACACACACACACGCACACACACACACACGGCAGAAAAGAAATGGACATAAACAAGTTCTTGGTGAAATCCTTGCTCCAATCCCTGACTGACACTGAGAACAATGCTTCCCAGACCACAGTAAGTCACAACACTGGTTCCAACACAGCCGATCTGTGAGAGACACCGGCAAAGTGAACAGCCTTAAGAAATGCTTTATACACCATACACCATCACCTGCCTTAGTGACACGCGCACACACGTGCGAGCGCGCGCACACTAAATTTAAGATCTCAACTCAGATACCTAAGGTATGGCACATTCCTCTGCATGTTTACTGAGACAGCTTCTAATGATGTACAGAATTGAAGCTATTACCCAAAAGCCTGAACAAAAACAGAATAAAATACAGACGCTGGATGTGCTAGGATCAAAGGCTGCTGTGCACACCTTTGATCCCAACACTCAGGAGGCAGAGGCAGGTGAATCTCTGAGTTCAAGGCCAACCTGGTCCACTCAATGAGTCCTAGGCAACACAGGGCTATATAATGAGACCTAGCCTCAAACAAAACAAAACAAAATAAACAAAATATCCACCCAAGTCCTCACACCAAAATCAAGGAGTTAAACGAAATGCTAAAACTCTACGTATCCACACACGTATATACACATGTCCAGTTTCACCATTTACATGTTACATGTGTGTATGTATATGTATTACATGTATTCATATTTATATTTAATGTATTATAATACATATATAAATATTAAATGATGCTACATACACATGTGTATATACATTTTAAAACACTATTAGGCAGGGGCTGGCCTGGAAGTAAAGCCCAGCAGAACAATGTCTTAACATGGTCAAGGCCCTGGGTTCAAGCTCCATCACTGAAGGAAGAGAGTGAAGGGGAGAAAACCATAGGGAATATTTTTAAGACTTAGTTTGCCGGGTGGTGGTGGTGCACGCCTTTAATCCCAGCACTTGGGAGGCAGAGGCAGGCGGATTTCTGAGTTCGAGGCCAGCCTGGTCTACAGAATGAGTTCCAGGGCAGCCCAGGCTACACAGAGAAACCCTGTCTCGAAAAATAAAAAAATAAAAATAAAAATAAAAAAAAGACTTAGTTTTGGGTAATTTTTAATTGTGTGTATGTGTGAGTATGCAATGAACTTGTTTAGCAGGATATGCTCTGAAAGAGATGTGTGTGATCCCTCTTTGGCTGTCCTTCTACTGAAAGAATGGACCCCAAGAAATTGGACTCTCCTGCTGAAGGAGGAAACAATGCCACCCTGGGGTCATCCAGAGAGAACCTGTTTCCAGGAAAAATACTCAGTCCTCCACAGATGACTGTGCAGGAGGCTTGGAGCTGAGATGGTGGGCTGGAGCACATCTTATTGGACTGCTTAGTTGTGTATCTACCCTCAGGGCAGACCCTTTAAAGATGGACTTTAGGGACTGTGCTAGCTTTCTTTGTCTCCCTTCCCAACATGGCTACATTGAATAAATCCCCGTCTTTTTTTTTTTTTTTTTTTTTTGCTATTATTTTGCTTTCATTAATTGCCTAATTGAGGAGGGATGGCTAGACCTGGCTTGCTGGGGCACAGAGTATATGACCCCTGAAACCAGTATAGAGAGAGCGTGTATATATATATGTATGTGTATATGTACTCACACATGTGTGCACATGTGCGCAAGATAATATAGGTACCTAAGAGGCCAAAGGAGTCACCCCCATGAAACTGGAATTAAGGCAACTGTGAGCCATCCAATATGGGTGCTGGGAACCAAATTAAGGTCCCATGGAAGAGCAATTAGTGTCCTTAACTGTTTAGCCATCTCTCCAAACCCAAAATGATTTCCTGTAATTTCATATACATTAGGACTGTATAAACATGGCCGGAAGAGGACTCCAGAAGCTAAATAATAAGATTGATAAATTCAAATACGTCTTAAGATGCTGTTACTATAAATACCTTACACAAAATAAAAGTGTAAAGGGTAACCTGGAATAAATATTTATAAGACATATGGCATAAAAAGAGGACAATGCTAACAGCCGTTCATCTGGAAATGATGACGCGGGGTGGGAGAAACAGGACCAAGGAGACGAGTGGGCTTTTTCTTCTCTATATCATCTGAATTAGGCACCATAGCCATGCATTCTCTGGTTTTGAATTTAAAAAACAAAAAAAACAAAAAAACAAAAAAACAAAACAAAAAACAACTTCAACCTGAGCCACAACTATACTTTGAAAAATTACCTTTCACAATAAAACCAGTATCCTGTTCTACTTTCTCCCCTCAAAAAAATCTCACCAATCTTGGCGCCTAGTGTCTCCTCAGGCCCTCACCCTCTGCCCCAGCAGCAGCACAGCCCTGGGCTGGCAGCTGCCTCCCCAGTGTTCCTTCTGCTTTTCGTTATGATTTCCAGTGAGTCAACAGGAAAGCATTCTCAGTAAAGAAGAAATAGAGGCCTTCAGACAAGTCTTTCCTCCACCCACGATCCCCCCAAACACAGCTCTTGCCAAAACGATGTAAGGCAATTTCCAATCCAACTTGCCACTCCTGTCTGCATGAGGTCACTATTTAGCAAAGGACAGTCTGGTGGGACAAAAGCTAAACCCGAAGGCAGAGACCAGGTTAGAACGTAGGAAAAAAACAGTGAGGAACAGTTTAACAATCCAGTTAAAAGCAAAAATATATGACGAAATGGGTGTGGTGGACCATGCCTGTAAATCCAACCTACTCCTGACACCAGAGCAGGACTGAAATCGGAAGCCAGCACAGACAATTTAAGGAGATCCTGCTTCAAACTTTTTTTTCTCATCACTGGGGTTTGGGGTGTGGTTTAGCAGAATGCAACCTGTCCAACATGTGAGAGCCTCACAGTTCAGTCCTCAATATATAAAACAAACCAAAAGACAAATTGGAGATTAGAGGGTGGGTGAAACTTCAGTGAGCAGATGCAGCTCCAGTCCTCGGCCATGAGACAGCTGACACCAGCTGTCTGGATCCTCGACCTTATTGCTGCCCCTTCCATGTCTGCAGAGGTCAGGGGCACTGGCAATAGTTGGTGTGACACACACCTAGACCTGAATAAGGCAGACAGTTAAGTGGCCTTGGAACAAGTGTGCTGAATTCATTTTCCCCTCTTGAGAATAACAATAATGCCTATGACACAATGATGTTCCACTAAAGTGTCATCATCATTCAGTGGGCTTACTGGTAGTTACGACTGATGTAGTTATTTGTACAGATACCGGCAACATCGAGGCAGCGAGGACATGTGGTGAAGAGCAAGGGCTTAGAGTCCTAGTAAACTGGAAACCCACTACTTGAGTGATTAGCTTTTCTGAGCTTTGCTGTCTTATCCGCTAAATGCAAATAATAAGCCCTCCCGGGGCATCCAGAGAGCTAGCAGTGTGTAAAGTGCTAGGCACACTGCAGACACACAGAGAGAAAGTGCTCATGAAACGGTATTGGTGAGCACAGGGAGAGGGGACCGAGCAAGAAGTCACTGACTTTGGGACACATGGGGAGAATTTCCTATCACTGCAAATGTCAGGTTCAGCAGATCTGGGGTTTCATGAGGATTTTGTTGTTATCTTTTAGCTGTCTTACACAGAAAGAATTAACTTTCCTATAATATAATGCCTGGTGGAAATAACCAAGTCTATCCAAAAAAATTATGTTTCCTAAAAATTCAAATTTCAGTAAATACTTACTTTTCAAACTAAATCATTAACCAAATTTTTCATTTATATGTTTACACTTTTTATTATAAACACTGCCAAGCCACTATAAGGAGTCTTCCAAAATTAAAGTGAAGAAGCGGGGTTGTGATTAATTTGGTGAGGTAGCCCCTGGCCCTTGGCATTCAACTAGTATTTCACACTCAGCCTCCTTGAAGATATGGTCTCTAAGCAACGGAGTCCCAAATTAAACAAACAGCAGCCGTGATATGAATCACTTCCTGAAGGTCTCAAATTGCCTACCAGCACTTTATTTACACAAATACTTGTCACAGGGTTTATTTTAGGCAGCCCCAATTAGAAACAGCCAGAGGTCCGTCAAATATCACATTGTTTAAAACTACTCAAAACTGGCCCTGCTACCTACCAACAGGTATCTCCAAACTAGCACATAGCAAAGCAGAAGAGATTATTTAGAATCAGAGACAGGTCACTCAGCAAGACCAGGAAATGAAATTCCTAGAATAAGCTAACTCAGGACTTCAAATACATTTTCACCATGTTGTCACTGGGGTTTAAAATACATGAGCACAATTATCGCCCTGAACTGTAAATCCAGGAGAAATATATACCAAATTAGGTCAGACGAGCAGGCTGCTGAGCTCGCAAAGGCTTTCTCAATCTTGACTGGTCAACAGTCTGTACACTCAGCCTCCGGGTTAACGCTGGTGTGTGGTCACGTCCACCTCCACACCACTGTCTGTAAGGAGAACTGTAAAATGTCAAACCCACGTCTCCCACGAGCTTCCTTTTCTCCACCTCTGAGGGGACTGCTATGTTCTTTATGAACTAATGACGGCCCTCTTAACTATTAACAAAGAGTAGAAAGACTTTACAGGTCAAAATGAACGCTCTAAGAAGTCAGATAAGAGAATCAGTGAGAACTAAACCAAGACAGCATCAAGCAGACATGTGGCGCGCACACCCAGGATGACCGCTGCAGATGATTTACGCTACAGGTTGGTTGCTATGACTTTACATAAACAAATGAAATGAAGAGAAGTCATGAAGAGACTGTGCAGCTCGCCCTCAAGACAGAACTAATGAATCAGAAGCAATTATTAAAGGTAAAATGGATAATTTCCTAGAGCTAAAATAAACAAAAAGATAATATTACAAGAAGGGACCAGCCAGGAGGGCAGAGGGCACATAGAAAACAAAATATAATGACATATATGCAGGAAAATGACAACGCACAGTGACCCCATTACCTTGTGTGCCAACCTGAAAATAACCTTTAAGAAATAAAAGAGGGAGCTGGGCAGTGGTGGCGCACGCCTTTAATCCCAGCACTTGGGAGGCAGAGGCAAGCGGATTTCTGAGTTCGAGGCCAGCCTGGTCTACAGAGTGAGTTCCAGGACAGCCAGGGCTACACAGAGAAACCCTGTCTTGAAAAACCAAAAAGAAAGAAAGAAAGAAAGAAAGAAAAAAGAAAGAAAGGAAGGAAGGAAGGAAGGAAGGAAGGAAGGAAAGAAAGAAAAGAAAAGAAAAGAAATAAAAAGGGAGAGGAAGAAAGCTTTTAAAATATATTATAAATCAAAAAAGATCTGAGGACTAACTTGGTAGTAAGGTGCCTGTCTCTCACACACAGCACACTGGAGCCCCACTGAAAAAGAGTCCACATTACACACAAAATTGCTAAGACGATGCCAATCAGAAAGGAACAAAAACTCTATAAAAATTAAAAAAACAAACAAACAAACAAACAAACATGTCACAGTTCTTGACAAGAAGCCAAAATAAAACTGCCACCGTTTCTCAGTAAGAAAGGATAAAGCAAATGAAATGACGGGCAGTCAAGAGACGTCTGCAATTCACCATGACAGGCAAGTCCAGAGCTAGACCAGACAAGGCGATATTTAACAAACCACACACACACACACACACACACACACACACACACCACAACACAACACACACCTCTAGAGGGGGGTTTCTGAAACACTATGATGTTTAAAGAAAGTCTTAAGTAAAGTTATTAAATCACAGAGAAGTTAGTAGGCTGAGTATTCCTGTAATCACAGCACAGGGAAGCAGAGACAGGAAGGAGTTCACTAGAAACGGAAGAGCTGAGTCAAGCCCCAGAACCGAGGGGGGAAAGCCAGGCATGGTAGCAGCTTGTGATCTCAGGGCTAGCCTTACTTTACATAACCTCGGGACAATGAGACCTTGTCTCAAAAAAAAAAAGTGGATATTTGCCTGAGGAACTGACACCTGGAGTTGTCTTCTAGCTTCCACATATATGAGCGCATGTGCACTCTCTCCCACAAAAACATGTGCACATACGTGCATACACTCACGTACATACACATGTACATGCACACACATACACACAACTGGAGAGCTTACAAAAGTTAACAATATGGCCATAAAAGATAAGCAGACAACAAACAGAAAATCTGTGTATAAAAATAAAAACTACAGACAAAAACGTAACAAAATGTTCAGCTTGGCCAATAGCCAAAGCAATGTTTTAAATTGGCATAAATCTAAAAAAAATTTTATATAGACGTTAAAAACAGTAAGAAATGGGCTGGAGAGATGGCTCAGCGGTTAAGAGCACTGACTGCTCTTCCAGAGGTCCTGAGTTCAAATCCCAGCAACCACATGGTGGCTCACAACCATCCGTAATGAGATTGGATCCCCTCTTCTGGTGTGTCTGAAGACAGCTACAGTGTACTCATAAATAAAATAAAAAATAAATCTAAAAAAAAAAAACAGTAAGAAATTTTGGAATTTGTGGTGCTGGAGAGATGGCTCAATGGCTCTTAGAGAGGACCGGAGTTCAATTCCCAGCTCTGATGTACAAGGCTCACAAGGGCCTATAATAAGTTCAGCTCCAGGAGATCCAACTCCCTCATCTGGCCTCCCCAAGTACCTGCACGCATGTGCACATGCCTATAAAAATAAACTGGATCTTTTAAAAATGTTGAACTTATGATACAACTATCTAAAACTATGCACTTACCACTGCTCAGCCCTCAATCCCTGCCTTCCTTATTGCTGCTATCTCAGTGTAAAGGGACGTTAGATACAACAGTACAGTACTCAGTGAAAGGGCAGTCTCCTTACTCCTTCTACCCACGTTCTTCTCCTCTGTGACTGTGTTTCCTCTCCAAAACTTACTGAAGTCTACAGTGGAAACGCTAGGGCTACCAACCTTACAAGGTTGTCTAACTTCTACCATTCTGATATAAGATTGTACACAAATGAGTTGGGCCACATTCACAGCATCCTGGGCTACATGCTGGGTAAAACGAGCTTGGGACTCTGAAAGGGTCTTATCCCTGCATCAAGTTCTTATTAAATCTTTACTTCTCCCTTTATCCACAGACCAGATTAAAGAACGTATCCACTGGGACTAGCAAGATGGCTCAGAGGCTTTTGTATAAGATATGGGTTTAAAATTCCTGGCACCCGCAAGGTGCCTCACAACCATCCATAACTCCAGTTCTAGCACCCAGTGCACTCTTCTGATCTCTGAAGGCACCAAGCATGCACATGGTATGCAAGTATGGGCAGGCAAAACCCTCACATAAAAGAAACTTTAAAAAGTAAATCTCTTAAAACTGCATCTGTTGAGTGTTTTCTGTATCTCCCTGAGCTACCACTTAACCCCCATAGCAACTCTGTAACACAATTCTTCCCTCTACAGTGTCATGCAGCCCACTGCCTGGAGTTAAACAGCTTGCAAAACCAGAATCAAACCGTATACCTGCTCAAACTCAAAGTCTCATTCTTCTCAGTTCACCCAAGTATCTCAACATTCTTCTCCATGGCCCAGTTACCTCTACAGCTAAGATTTTCAAGGAGTTCAGACTTTTTCAGTGTGTTTTATGTAGTTGTAAGTATCATGGGGGTGGCTATATGACTTTTCTTAGCAATGATGGTAACTACTAACTAACTACTGGACTGCTCTATACCAGAGACTTTTAAAATTGTTTCACTGTGCTCTGCTTTTTTTTGTTTGTTTGTTTGCCTTTGAGGCAGGTCTTGCTTTGAAGCCCATGCTGGTCTCAAATTCTCAATCCTCCTGCCTCGGTCTCCAAATCCCAAGATTAGGTAAGAGTGCACAACTCCATGAGCCTTCTGTTTTGTTCCATTTAGACAGAACCTGGCTATGCAGTTTAGGCTGGTCTCAAACTCACGATCTTCCTGCCTCAGCCCCCTGGGGGTGCAGGTCACACGTCACCCCAGCTCCATATTTCTTTGAGTCTTGAGACTGAGTCTCCTGTGGCACAGTGCTGACAATGACTCTGATTCCTAATCCTCCATGTCTCTACCTCCCAAAGGCTACAATTACAACCCCAGCTACCCATACAGCTTAACATTTTTAATTTTTTTCCAATTTTCATGTGTGTATATATACATGCATATTTCTCTTTATGTATGTATACACTTAAGGGTCCATGTGCGCATGTGTATTCATGAATGCGGAAGCCTAAGGTTTATCACAGGAATCATCATTCGACATCCCTCTTCTACCTTATTCATTGAGGTGGGGTCTCTCAACCAAACCCAGAGCTTGATAAGATGGCTAGTGTTTGACAGTTTTCTGGGGCTGGAATTACAGACAGGCCACACCCTCCTGGCATTTTTCTGAGGACCTGAACTCAAGTGTTCTTTAATCCCTATAAACCATTAGGCAATTCTCCAGCCCTAGCTTCACATTTTTTTTTTTAAGGCAAAGTCTCTTTATGTTGCCCTGGATTTCACTATGTAGACTAGGCTGGCCTCAAACTCAAAGATTTGCCTATCTGTTCCTCCTGCATCCTTCCCCAGTGCTAGGATTGAAGGCCTGTGACACATCACCCTGCCTCAGCTTCACATTTGTAAAGTTTACAATGGATCCTGGTAAAAAGTGACTGACAGCTATACTAGGAAAGAAAACTCACATTAGTAGCACTGTTACTGTGTGAGCAGCGCTGTTGCTGTGTAGGGGGTGCTGTTGCCGTGTGAGCAGCATTGTTACTGTGTGAGTTACTATGTGAGCAGCGCTGTTACTGTGTGAGTTACTATGTGAGCAGCGCTGTGGCCATGTGAGTGGCGCTGTTACTGTGTGAGTTACCATGTGAGCACCGCTGTTACTGTGTGAGTTACTATGTGAGCACCGCTGTTACTGTGTGAGTTACCATGTGAGCACCACTGTTACTGTGTGAGTTACCATGTGAGCACCGCTGTTACTGTGTGAGTTACCATGTGAGCAGCACTGTTACTGTGTGAGTTACCATGTGAGCAGTGCTGTTACTGTGTGAGTTACCATGTGAGCAGCACTGTTACTGTGTGAGTTACCATGTGAGCAGCACTGTTACTGTGTGAGTTACTATGTGAGCAGCACTGTTACTGTGTGAGTTGCTATGTGAGCAGCACTGTTACTGTGTGAGTTACCATGTGAGCAGCACTG
>NW_021620849.1:3154589-3161779 GCF_004785775.1 Grammomys surdaster
CCATGTGAGCAGCGCTGTTACTGTGTGAGTTACCATGTGAGCAGCGCCGTTACTGTGTGAGTTACTATGTGAGCTGAGTAGCACATCTGCTTCCTCCTTAACCCTTAAGCTGTATTTCTCCACCTAAGACTCCAAAAGCTGATGGGCATGCTATGTTTTCTAGGAACCTTGCCTATGCATTTAGGGGTTTTGCCTTATAAATATCCTAACTTCTGTTTTCAAAATCAGAGTCTGAGCTGGGAAATATCCAGATGTTCACGGAATTCTAATACCATTCCGGAGAGGCATCTCAAGAGGCCAGCCCAGAAAATGTTCTATGCCAACAGCAAAGATGTACACACAAAAGAGAATCTGTTTTCAAAAGCTATTTTCTTTCCAAAATACCTTTTCAGTTCCCCTCAACTGAAATAAAGTGCTTCCAATTAATGCCAAGATCTTGTTAACATCATGTAGTCTCTGACAATCCCCAACCAGCCAGTGTGTACTTGCCTTTCTACAAGGGGAGTTTGGGAGTGTCCACACTCCGCAAGCTGGGGTATGAGTGCTCAGGAAGGAGGCAGCCCAGGGAAGACTCAAAGGGATACACCAGAGAGGCCCTGAAAGAGGGGACTAGATAGATTATTGAAGAGTCCCAGAATGAACTGTCTTCGTGTGACCTGTAACCTAACTGAATTTTCCTTCACCTGCAAACCCACACAATACTCTCTGCACTCCTCTGACCTACCTAATACATTCTCTCTTGGCTCCTTTTCTTTTTCTCCCTAAGCCACCTTCTGATCCTTCTCTGTTACGTTCTCTTGTCTCAGGACCCGAGTACCTACATACCTCACATGTCAATGTCACCTCCTTCAACAGGGTGAAACGGCATTCCTCTCTAGTACAGCTACTCCCTAGCTAAACGTCAAGCCCAATCAGAACAGCCATAAATGCATACATAAATAAGTAAAGAAATAAATGGAAGTGCTAAAAGGCATCCTTTGGTAGTCTTTGCTCTGCTGTATTTTAGCATTCTAAAATATTTTATTAGAGCGTCAGCTTAATTTCCATGCTGAAGCCACTTTTCAAACAATAAAGCAGAAATCCCTGCATTACATTCTCAACCATTCCCAGTACACACTTCTGTGAAATCCACACTTGATGTCCTCACTTAACCTTTGGGGAAACCATGAACCCAAACCCATACCTGCAGCATCCTCTCCACACAGAGACACAGACACACAACCATCTCCAGGCATTCAATCTCTTTCTCCAAACTCCTCATTTCCCCAAGAACAAACTCTGTGAAAGGTACAGGAGAAACAGAGCCCCAGGACACACAATGGTGCCTCTGTACTGAAGGCGGGGCCTCCGGTAGGAGGAGCAGAGGTGACATAAATAGAAGTGCAGAGGGAGCCTTTCTCCCCTGGATCTCGCTCATCTTTATTCCTGGCTCCAACTTGATGTAAACCCCAGACCTTGGGGCTCCTCCAACTTGGGAGGAAACAGGACCAGGCCAATCCAAAAAGGCAACTTGGGCTTTTGCTAGAGGGGAAGATGAGCCCCAGGAGCATACAGACACAACCCAGCCGCCCAGGTGAGGCACAGGGCAGGGAGAGGAAGTCCTGGCTGCTGCTGATTGGCCAGCAGGCATCACCTTAGGTGACTGGTAGAAATACTAGTCCTCTTGTCCTACCATAACATTACCAAGTTTCTCGGCTCTCTCTAGTCACAGTTTAGATACTTCCATAAACAATTTTCTAATCAGAGTGGTTGTTGAATGTTGGGGGTGGGCGGGGGGAATAGTACAGAATTCAAATTTGATACCATTTACTTCCTAAAATAAACCAGGCAACACTTCCACAATGCCAGGATACAACAAGGCAAAGCACAGCTTTTATGTCCAAAGCTTAAAAGAAATAAATAAACAAAGACTATCACAAATGTCTTTACTGCCTACGTTACTTCCTAAAGCAAACAACCAACTGAAAAATCCTTCGAGGACTAATGGTCTCTGGATGGGTTATATAAACAGGCTACTTTTATATACTGGAAAACACGCCTGTTGGGAAGTACACGCTCTAAAATACTGCAAATAAAATATTACCAGTACTACACCTGAAAAGAAAAATGTTAAGAGCATCATTAACTCCCTAAGAGGTTATGGTCTAAAAACCATTCAAAAAATTTAAATGTGTTAAAAGTATGAATATCCTACTTCTCAACTAGGGTAAGAAAGACGATCTAAATCACCAAAGGCATTTGAAATATTTAGGTATGGAACTGCGGTATAGGTCAGCAGTAGAACACTTACTCAAGTGTTTGACAGTAAAACCCAGATTATCTGCATCTGTAAAAACTTTCGCAAGAGATTCTAATGCACATACCACACACCCAGTTAAGGACCACTTCACAAACAATGAACATTCCTTAACCAGGAAACTCTGGGAAGCCAGGTGGGGTGACAGGCAACTTTGGCATGGGGCTCATGGTTTCTGTCATCCTCAGCTACATTGTGAACTCCAGGCCAGCCTAGGTTACATGACATCTACCCCTAAAAGAGAAGCTACAGGTAGACTAAGAAAGCCCAGACCTTGGTTTCCTCATTGAAATGAATGGCTAGTCTGGACAGAAGTTGACCTTGTGCTAAGAATGTAGCCCAGTGGTAGAGAGTGCTTGCCCAGCACTTATCAGGCATGAGGCTCAAATCCCTAGGACTTCTGGAAAAGTCAAACATTAAGCTAGACTAGTGGTATAGCAATGTCACAGTAGATACTGGCAATATGCTCTGGGGACCTGTGACTGAAAGGTAAGATGTAAATGTCAGTGTCACACTGTAAAATGGTGATGTCACAGGAGAAATCCAAGCAGGAGAGTCACAGGTAGGAGAGACACTCAGCAAGCTGGTGTCTTCCTCCTCATTCCCAATGGCTCCAGGGAGCGCGGGACTGCTTCTGAGAACAGCTGCAGCTTAAAGATTCCTTGACCTTCCACAACGGGTTCACAATTTAAGTGTCAGAGGACTTAGTGTTTGCATCCACTTACAAACTTCCTAGGAGAAAATGTCCCCTTTCTCACAGTACCTTCTCTTGCTACCTGCAGTGCCGTTTCCCATTAAGTGGGGAAAGAAAATGGTACAGCAAATGTTCTTTATGCTTCATACCCTGGCACTACCAAAACTATCGGAATAAACTTTCACTTAGAAGACCAGTGTCAGCCAGAAAGTGGTGGTGCACAACTTTTATCCCAGCACTCAGGAGTCAGAACCAGGTGGATCTTTGAGTTTGAGGGTAGCCTGGTCTACAGAGTGAACTCTAGGACAACCAAGGCTACACACAGAACCATGTCTCAAAAAAACAAAAAGAAGGAGGAGGAGGAAGAGGGAGAGGAGGAGGGAGAGGAGGAAGAGAAGGAGGAGGGGGAAGGAGGAAAAAGAAGAGAGGGAGGTAGAAGAAGAGGAGGAAGAGGAAGAGGAGGAGGAGGAAGAGGAGGAGGAGGAGGAGGAGGAGGAGGAGGAAGAGGAGGAGGAGGAGGAGGAGGAGGAGACAGCAGCAATGACTGGGGAAGACTGGGGTCATCATGGATAATCCTCACCTACCTCACCACTAGTATCCTTCTCTGACTTTCTGAAAAGGCTTTAAACTCCAAGAGGCAGCTGAGACTCGGGAAGGCACAACGCAGGACAGAGAAGATGGCTCTGGAGTTAAGAGCCAGGCCCCATTCCTAGCACTAGGAACTCCTAGTGGCTCACAATCTCCTTCAACTCCAGTTCCAGGGAACCTGCTGCTTCACTCTTATAAGGAGTCCAGGGAGAAGCACCAAGGGACCATAACTGGGGCTGCTTTTGTCATTTTTAGAGAAAGGGAAGCTCTGAGGGGCTTCCTGGGCTCAGGAACGCGGATTTATTGTTGACTTTCCTGGCGTGCTCTTAACAACCAAATCAAACCTCCACTCTTGTTTTAATCAGCCCCATCTGAAACATTCCTGATTTTCATTAAACCTAGATGACAATTATCTTCCATTATTCCTCAGTGTACACGACCTGTAATTGTGTTTATCTACTCTGGAACCTTGCAAAGAAATATAAGCAACACAACAACAAAAAAAAAAAAACCCACTGATAACAAACTGACACCCTAAAATTAAGATCACAAGGTCTTGAGATATCTGGAAAGATAAACAGCAGAGGAGATGGGTGTGGCGGCACATGTCTGTAATCTCAGCACTTGGGAGGTGCTGTTGTGAGGACCAGACAGGCCTCAGCAACAGAATGAGTCTGAGGCTAGCCTAGGGCTGAGACCCCATCTCAAAAAAAAAAATGTGTGGCAGCATTAAGTTTGCAGAAAGGCCACTCAATGGTGTCGATGGATGGATCTATACCTACGGCACTACCCTTATTACAAAAGTTCTGCAGTTTTCTTCTGGCACTGGGTGTCTCCCAGGACCTTGAGCACTCAACAGGTACTTTCCCACTAAGGTATATCCTCAGCCCCTTTCAGCTCCATCCTTATCAGCCCCCTAAACCTAACACCCACTCCATGAGCCACAAGGAGATGGGGCTCAGTACACAAACCAAAACCTGTGAAGAATTAGAAACCATTAAGATCAGGAACATCAAACCCTAACTTTTTTTTTTTTTTTTTTTTTTTTTTTTTTGGTTTTTCGAGACAGGGTTTCTCTGTGTAGCCCTGGCTGTCCTGGAACTCACTCTGTAGACCAGGCTGGCCTCGAATTCAGAAATCCGCCTGCCTCTGCCTCCCAAGTGCTGGGATTAAAGGCATGTGCCACCACTGCCTGGCATCAAACCCTAACTTAACACGTTATTTCGGACAGACAGTTGGCAGCACCCAAAACAACCACTATAAACAGAAAAGCTGAAAAACACAAATCCGGAAATCTTTTCAGTATGCACAAGTGTTTCATCATAAATAAACCACCGTGGACCACTTGTTCCCGTGAATGAACACTCTACACTTACCCTGTTCACTTATCCTCTCAACTACCAGCCTCCAACACGCTTACCTAAAATATAATGCACACAACGAGCCATCTGTGGAGCTGGAGAGAGAGACGGCTCAGCACCTCGGAACACTTGCTGCTCTTTCAGAGGACCCGAGCTGGGCTGTCAGCACCCTCATCAGGTGACTGTCACTCCAGCTCCAGGAAGATTTTACGCCTTCTAACCTCCACTGGCAGCCACACACGGGTACCAAAACACACACACATAAACAAAAGCCAATCTTTTTAAAGGCACGTCACGTCAGTTCCTTCTCCCAATCTACTCTCCAATTAGTCCCTCTGTACCTCTTCGCTTCTTCCAAATGACAAAGGTACTCATACGCCACGTTCTGCCGTCTCCTCTCATCCATCTCCTCTGCGGTGAGCCTCTCATTATCCAGGACAGCTAAAACAAGAAGGAAAGAGTGTGAACGCCACGATCTGTAACTTTCAACAGCGATAAATGAGGAGCCACCGCCATCAAATTGCTGCTAGTCACCTAGAAAGAAACTGGTGGGTATATGGGTAGCCAGGGGCACTACAACCACAAGTGATTTTACTAAAAACAAACCATATGCTTTCAACTACACTCATCTTACACACACAGACACACAAACACAAACACGTGTGCGCACACGTGTTATGGGGCTGTAGAGACGTTTCAGCAGTTAAAACTTGTTGACCAGGGTTTCTAGCACCTACATGGCTGCTCACAGCATCTGTAACACTAGTCCAAGGGGATCCAATGCCCTGTGTCTAACACCGGGTATGTATGTTGTGCACATGTATATGCACACACTCATACATGTAAAATCAACTTTTTATATGCATTTGGAGAGGTCCCTGGTAAGCTGCCCTTGCTCCAGTGGACAGTCAAGACACTCATGCACATAGGGGCTGCACTAGTTGGACTTAGTGGGTTTTTTTTTTTTTTTCTTTAAAAGCCTAGGGACTGAAGAAATGGCTCTGCAGAGGATTGGCTACACTTACAGAGGACCTAGGTTCAATTCCCAGCACCCATATGAAGGCTCACAATGAGCTGTAACTCCAGTTTCAGGGGATCTGACATTCTCTTCTGGCCTCTGCAGGCACCAGGTACATACATAGTGCACAGACATTATGCAAGCAGGCAAATCACCCAAACACATAAAAAAAAATTTTTTTTTAAAGTAAAAGATCCAGGTGTGATAGCACAAGCCTGTAAACCCATCCACTTGGAAGGCAGAGGCAGGCAGATGTCTGAGTCCAAGGCCAGACTGTCTTAAACAGCAAGTTCAGGTCAGCCAGAATTATACAGTGAGACACAATCTCAGATAAATCATTGCAGGGGAGAGATAAGAGATAGGTATAATCATATTTCATTTTTTATAGGTATAAAATTCTCAATTTTAAATGATATATATATGTTCTACATTTTCTTGTAGCTTCAAGAGGTATCAACTACGGTCTATACTTCTATCCCTGTTGGTCAGAATTAAGATAAAGGGCTTCATACTCTCCCCTCTATCATAACCAAAGCCTGCAGCTACTGAACTAATCAATTTACACACATTCTCCCACTCTAGTCCAGAACAATCCTGTGATTACCACTATTTGACAGATGACAGATGACAGAAACTGAGGCTGGATGAAGTCAGCCCCAGGGCTAATAAAGGGTCCTTCCAATCCACCTGTCTCCAGGGCCTGCGGACTTAACCTTGTAGCCATCTGCCTCCTCCACAGTCATCCCCAGGGACGAAATGAATTCCTAAGGCTATCAAAGCTATTCTCATTCTAGCCTGGGCTACCTCTGGAAATGCCTTTTACCCTTCTCTCCCTTTCAATTCCACCTCGGCACTGCGACGCCACTGGGTTCTCCACAGCAGTAACCCTATACTCTCCAATACCATATTTAGTTTATGTCTGCCCTCTCAAAGTCATGTCTTGCACACGCTGCCTGACACTGTATCCTTCAGGCCTGTGTTCAAAAGTCAGCACCTGCGTTCCCATGGTCTCCTTAAGTCCCTTCTCTTTACCCCCAATTACTCTTTATACCTAGTTAGTTCATGCATTGTTTATCTTTATTGCACCTTTTTTTTTTCTTGGAGCTGAGCATTTGCTAGGCAAGCACTCTGCCACTGGGCTAAATTCCCAACCCTGAATTTTATTATCAATCGTCTATACACCTGTTCTCTCTCTCTCTCTCTCTCTCTCTCTCTCTCTCTCTCTCTCTCTCT
>NW_021620849.1:3161789-3171585 GCF_004785775.1 Grammomys surdaster
TCTCTCTCTCTCTCTCTCTCTCTCTCTCTCTCTCTCTCTCTCTCTCTCTCTCTCTCTCTCTGGAAGGTTTTGAAGGCACTGCTTGGTCTTTTTCATCCGTAATTTCACAAACGTGGCACACATTATAACACTATCGAATGCATAATAACTGGATGCGTTAAAGTATCCTTTAAGAAGATACTTTTCCCAAAACCTAAACCCGAGACTCAAAGGGATCCTGTTGTAACTACTATCACACGTACAGCTGGTTAGTTCACTAATGTTGCAGGGATGACCACAGAAAATGAGGAAGTGGGGGGGAGCGATTTGGGTGTGTTTATGTTTTAATTTTAATTTTGAAATGCTAAGGAGAGAACCCAGCAGGAGAAAGCGAAAACTGCTTGCCTAAAACTGCACCTCGCAGCTAGCCTGAGGCTGCGCGGGTCTGCGCCCTGGGACACCCTCGCAGGCAGCAATCGGGGCAGCACCTTCCCACCACGCCCGAGCAGAACCCCTGGGTCCAGTGCCCAGGACACGCCCTGCACAGTCAGTCCTCCTGCCACCTCACCCTAGGCCGTCTTCCCCAATCTCAGTAGAACTAACCGGTGGAGGCGCTGGGTGGGGCTCCCCTGCCGCAGCGCCTAGCGAAGGCTGAGGCCTCCAGGTTCCTACCCGCCTCCTCTGGAGCTCCGGCGCCAACCTTGCTACCAGCCATACAGCCGGCTGCTCTTCCGGGTCCGTGCGGTCCCAAGCCACTCCGCACACCCGCCCGATTGAGCCCCTGGAGAAACCCGAGCCTAGTCCCTCGCCCGCGCAACCACAAGCCCCCGGCACTCACAGCCATAGTGCGGCCGGACCACACCCAGGCCATCAACCTCCTCCGCGGCGGACATGGCGGCCGACTCTGGGTCTCCGGTGAGGAAGCGCAGAGACCTTGAAGACGCGGGCGACCGTAGAAGCAGCAACTCCTGCCCAGTGCGCGGGCTGTCGCTGTCCTCAAAGCCCCGCCCCGCGCCATCGGCCCCACCCTACAGGTCCCGCCCCGCAGACCCCGCCCTTAAGTCCACGCCCCGCAGCGCTCCCTAGAGCGAGCGGAAGGGGCGTGGTCTCTTTACAAGACCCTCCCCCTACCCGCTTCGCTCTCCACTTGCGGAAGCGGGGGGGCGGAGCGCTGTAGCAAGTCACTGGGCCGGCTTGGTCCGTTGTCCCGACACTCCTCCGCCGTCGCCGTATCTGCGGCTCAGACTGAAAGACCGCCAATGTCTACAGCTTGAAATCCAAACTATTTTAGGCGCCTGCCTTCCACTGACAGCTGAGTTAACCCCCTCTGGACCGCAGCTCCTTGATGGAGCCGTTTCAGGTGGCCCAGGGTGTTATTATTGGATGCAAGTAGGACCCCCTGTTAGGAAAGACTCCCACCCCCTACTCTCTGCTTTCTGTCAATCTAGCCTCTGCTTTCCCCAGCAGTGCTAAAGTATAGAACTGCTCAGTCTCTTAAATTGGGGGATGAAGATGCTCAAACGGAAGACAATCTGTGCTCTTCTCCGCAAGCTCTTAGGGGGTATTTTGACCCTATTAAAGATGCCTCTTCTCTTTGCTCTTGTGATCTTTTAAAATGCCAGCTTTCAGCTGAGTTCTATCCTGACCCAGCCTAGATTACAGAGTGAGACACTGCCTCCAAAAAAGCAATAATAATTAAAGTTCCATTCTCACCATAAACAGTTGATGGCTTCTACTTACAATCCAGACCATCTAGAAGCCCCTCAGTAGTTTCAAACGAATGTGCACTTTTGCATCTCTCACGGACACTAAAAGCTGTCCAACATTGATCCTGTTCCTGCCCCACTCTCTGTAAGTGTTCAATTACCAGTCACACCCACCCACCCACCCAGGTTCCTCACCTCACCTCTATTTCTGAAGCATCTAGTTTTGTTTCTGTCCCCACCTGTGATATCACTGTTTTGATTATCATAATCTCTATTCTCACTTCTGCCAACCAGACTACCACGATTACCAGCATGTTCTTTCCAAAGTACAGAGTTCTTTGGGAAGGAGGACAAGTCTCACTATGGAGTCCTGGCTGTCCTGGAACCCACTAAATAGGCAAGACTACCCTTGAAGATCCATCTGTGTCTGCCTCCTGAGTGCTGGGACTAAAAGCATGTGCCACCACTCCTAGCTTCAGAGTTCTTGTCACAGATGTATTTTTTTTCCTATTACCCCCTTCACAGTGTGGTTTGTGTTCCTTTGCATGCCAGGTGAGCATCTTTACAACCCAATCCCAGGCTCTTTGTTCCAGCCATTTCCAATTTACTCTTTCTTTACAAACTTTCTTCTTACTTGGGCACGTTGGGGCACAACTTTAATCACAGCACTCAGGAGGCAACGGCAGGCAGATCTCTGTGAGTTCAAAGCCAGCCTGATCTACATAGTGAGTTCTAGAACAGCCAGAGCTATGCAGAGAGACCTTGTGTCAAGATAAATAAATAAAAATTTTAAATTTTTATATGGTACTAAGGATACAGCCCATGCCCTAACATATGTTAGTCCACCACTCTGTTACAAGCTACACCTGCAGCCCTGAATACTAAAGGAAGAAGACATGTTACAATCTATAAGCAGCTGGATGTCATCCGTCATCTTAGTACTCTTGGGACAGAGTCAGGAATCCTCATTGCAAGTTCAAAACCTGGGGTAGGTAGGTACAAAATCCTGTCTTTAAATAAGTAGGAAAAAGAAAGCCTATAAGAGGGCTAGAGATAAAACTCAGAGGCAAACACTTGCCTAGCATGCATGAGGCCCTAGTTCCTCCTATAGCGACATGCACACAAAGTATGCGAAGGTTTATTATAACCAAGTCATTTTTCCAAGGCTTCTTGCTGTTCTGTTTTGTGGGTTTGAGTTTATATGTGGGGGCTGGTGGTACTTTTATTTTCAAAGATGGAATCTAGATATGTTAACTAAGCTTGTCTAGAATTCCTGAGTTGGACCAGCCGTCTATCCTTGGCTCCTGTGCAGGTAAGACTATAGATTCAGCCAAACAACAAGTACATCTTCCTCAGTTCTTTAAGTTCAACTTACAAGTTTCATCCTTTGTAGAAGGCCAGCATGTTTTTGTTGGGTTTGAGAAGGTTGTTTTTTTGTATTTTTGAGACAAGGTTTCTTTATATAGTCTTGGCTGTCCTGGAACTCACTCTGTAGACCAGGCTGGCCTCGAACTCAGGTTCAAAAAAGGACAGTCCAGGTCCGATGCTGTACAATTCTAGGTTAATGTGAGCCATCTTGAATGTGAGAACTAGTCCTGCCATCTCTGCTATGAAAATTAGAGCAGTCCTGGTCTAAGGTCACTGAGTACCGGGTTGAAGCTCGTCAGGGCCACTCCAGCCTGGCCTGGCTTCCCTTGTGCTTTCCAGCCTGAGATTGAAGAGAGGGAGACACAAAGTCTGTGGTAATGGTTCCCTGGGAGAAAGGCAGAAGGATCAGAAGTAACATTTAATTATTTCAGCTCATCTTTTTACATTATTACCATATGAGCCCACAGGTGGGCTGCCCTTCAACTAGATGCCAATTAAGAATAGAATATACTGGGCTGGAGAGATGTCTCAGCGGTTAAGAGCACTGATGGCTTTGCCAGAGGTCCTGAGTTCAATTTCCAACAACCACATGGTGGCTTACAACCATTTGTAATAGGATCCGATACACTCTTCTTGTGTGTCTGAAGATACCAACAGTGTACTCATATAAACAAAATATAAATAAATCTTTAAAAAAAAAAAGGAATAGAGAATACTGAACTGGATATTATAGTTGATAGCCCTGGGTCTTAGAATGGCTCTATTCACCACTCAGCATGGTGGTATATACATACATATGATTAATATATATTAATCTTAGCATGTGGCAGGGCTAAGACAGAAGGATAGCAAATTTGAAGCCAGCCTGAGTCACATAGTAAGAACTTGTTGCAACACAAAGCAACAGGTAAAAACATTCTTTTCATTTTTTTTTTTTTGATGATGTAAAAGATACTTGTTCAATAGAAACCAGACTTCAACTTTTAAATTGTAATTTTTTTCCTTGGGCTAGAGATAGTAAGTAGATGTCCAGCTGTGGGATAATATCAGTGCTCTGGGCAGTAAGATTAAGCTGTGGCAACTGCTTAACTGACTGTGTTAGCACATTTTTCAGCTTACTATGTTTTCAAGTGATGTGGGTTGTCTGAGACATGCCACACAAGCAGAAGAGAATCTGTATTTCTTTAGTAGGAAGCTAGGTAAGCAAGAGACCTCAGGATTTCCAAAATGATGTTTAAATGAGGATAAATTCTGAACTCACAAACAAATTATGATACCATTTTTGCTTTAAAATATAAAGACATCCAAGGGCAGTAATACATACCTATAATCCCAATCCTTGGGAGAAAGAGGCAAGAGGATCAGGAGCTCAAGGTTAGCCTTTGATACATACTGAGTCAGCCTGGGCCACTTGAGACTCTTTCTCAAAAAAAAAAAAAAAAAGAGTTTCAGAACACAGTCCAAGAATGGAGCTGTGTAAGCTTCTGAGTGTGTATGTGGGATGTGGTACTATACATGAAGTCGATCAGCCTTAGGTATTGACTCAGGCTACACTTGTTTACCACTCCAGAGGTGGTGTGACCTGGGAGAATAGGGCAGATAAATGAGACAGAGTAAAGTCTCACAAAGTAGCCAACTTTATTCAGAGCATCAGACAATTTATACCCTGAGTTATAACAGGAGTCACATGAGTAAAGTGTACAATCACAAGGGCAAACCTTGCCTGACACGTTTTCTATAGAGGCATATGCAAAACTAATGATAGCCAGTTGTATTGAATAATCTGAAATAAATTCACACCTATCTGCTACACCTGTGATGGGCATAAAAACACATTACAAAAAAAAAATTCATGAGATCACCAGTGTTTGGTTTCAGGTCTCAGGGACAAGGGACTGAGGTGCATATTTTACATACCAAAGCAAACCTGGCCTCTAGGTTCTCTCAGAATCCCTCAGTCCCTACCTGGCATACCCTGCCCCCAACCCAGGGGTTGGGCTGCCCTTCCTCCAGAGGATCTTCCCTATATAATCCACACATTTTGGTCTCTCTTTTTCTTCTCCTCCTCCCCCCCCTCTTCCTCCTCCTCTTCCTTTTCCCCTTCTTCCTCTTCCTCCTCCTCCTCTCCTTCTTCTTCCTCCTCCTCTTCTCCCTCCTCCTCCTCCTCTTCTCTCTCTCTTCGTGGGCCCCTTTCTCTCTTTCTCTCTCCCCTCCTGCACCTCCTTTCCCCAAAGCAACTTCCCTGGCCTTGGTCCTTGGGAGAGCTTTCCAATAAACCTGCCTTTAATATAATCTAATCTGGGATTAAATTGGTTCATTTCACCTGCACCAGAGACATAACCTATCAACCAGACACTTGTTTTCTTGGAGTTTTCTCACAAGCACTCAGAGATCTCCTCACAGGACATTCTTGGACCATGTTCTGACAAAGGAAGAGGAGAAGAAGGAAGAAAGGAGGAAGAGAAGAAAGAAAGAAAGGAAGGGAGAGAGAGACAGAGACAGAGACAGAGACAGAGACAGAGAGAGAAGAAAGAAAAAGAAAAGGAAAGAAAAGCAAGGCCTACCAGAAGAACAGTCAGGAACAGTGATGTGCGTCTGTGTATTCCTGATCTCAGGAGGCTAAGACCAGAGAATAACGGGTTCAAGACTCTTTCTTGGGGGTCAGAAGAGAGGGATCCAGGGGTGATGGTGTGCTTGTCTTTCATGCCTAGAGGCAGAGACAGGCAGATAGCTATGAGGTCCAGGCAGCCTGGTCTACATAGAGAATTCTAGACAAGCCAGAGCTATATGATGCTATGCTGTCCCAAAAAAGAAAAGAGAAGATCCGGGACAATATATTAACAGCGGATTCTCCAGGTAGTGAGGTTACTGGACTTGTGAACTTTGTTTACATCTTTATGTTCTCTACAATGAAACACCAGAAATACAATCTTGCACTAAATACAAACATGAAGAACGTTTACTACATACCAAACCAATACATAAATAGGCATTAAATGGCAAAATAATGAGCTGTCTGGACATTTTAGGAATCATGCCCTCAAGAGGTCTATAAACTGATAGGAGTGGGGCAATGTTAACACAATGGCTGGAGATAAGCACTCATGACAGAGGTTTCCCTTGGCCTGGAATAACCTAAGCCTCTCATTCTGGGGCACTCCCTCTTAACATCCCAGACACAAATAAAATGTTGCTCCCTTCCCTCCATCAACCGCTTTCTCACTGGGTTCCCAATAACACTTCAAAATCATACATCTCGAAAAACAAATGGAAAGCTCCTTCACATGTGTGTGCTTCAAATGTGTGTGCTTCAAATGTGTGTGCTTCAAATGTGTGTGCTTCTGAGAGCAAGAGAGGTGGAGACTCAGGACGAAGCAAACAAAGGAAAACCAACTAGCTAAGTACCTCATGAAAAAAAGCAGATAGAGAAGAAACCTATCATTGCGTAAAGATGGGTGACGTCAGAGGTGGGAATACGGCTCAGCCGATAGAGAGCATGCTAGTGTTCAGAGGATCCTGTGCTTAGTCCCAGATATTTGATAAACTTGATAAACATGGCAGTACATGAGTGCTATAATCCCAGCACCCGGGAGGTAAAGGCAGGAGGATTGCTGTGAGTCTGAGGCCTATCTGGGCTATGTAGCAAGACTCTGTCTCCAAAGAAGAATAGAAGTAGGAATGGGAATAGGAAGAAGATGGTGGTAGAGAAAGAGGGGGAGGAAGAGGAGAAGGAGGAAGAGGAAGAGAGGAAGCCACCACATACTTGGATTTCGTTTTTTTGTTTGGTTTGGTTTTTTGTTTTTTTTCGAGACAGGGTTTCCCTGTGTAGTCTTGGCTGTCCTGGAATTCACTCTGTAGACCAGGCTGGCCTCGAACTCAGAAATCCGCCTGCCTCTGCCTCCCAAGTGCTGGGATTAAAGGCGTGCGCCACCATCGCCCAGCATACTTGGATTTCAATTGAAAACCAATATAAGTTCCCAGGGACATTTTGGATATTCAAGAGGAGTCTCAGGTGGCACCTAAATTGTACCATCAAATAAACTAATAACCAAAGCTTGCATAAATAAAGACTATGAGCTAGCTGAGTACCTTGCTTCTTTCTGACAGGTCAGAGGTAGCCCATAATAATCTGGCCACACAATCTAAGTTCATTTCTTTGTCCTGTTCACTGAACACCCTGGATAACCTATTTCTAGAGATGGGAAGAAGAGAGCTGCACCCACCAAGTGACAGGACACCACCACGCACGCTTCCTACGACCGTTGGTCTCTGTTGACATTACAACTAAAAACATCAGAAGGAGAGGTGATGGTTAATATTGGGGGAGGGAGTGGTTTCGAGACAGGGTTTCTCTGTGTAGCCCCGGCTGTCCTGGAATTCACTCTGTAGACCAGACTGGCCTGAGACTCAGAGGTCCATCTGCCTCTGCTTCTGGAGTGCTGGGATTAAAGGCTTACTGCAATGGTTAATCTTAACTGCTAATTTAATTGGCTCTGGACTCAACTAAAAAATACTCCTTTGGGAAGATCTATAGATCATGGATATTTCCATGAAGGACGACTGAGGAAGAAAGCCTCCCCCAGAGTGGGCAAGACTTTCCCTGGGTGGTCCACCTCTAAAGGAAGTCTCAGGAAAAGTGTCAATTGTTTGATCTCCTTTGCTCTGGTCAAAGCAACCATCCCGGCCATTAGCATGCAGCTGGCTCAGCCTTGCAATGCAGACTGAAGACCTGGGCTGTCCAGGGATTACCCAAGAAGTCAGCATCAGATTAAGACTGCTGAACCGTTCAGCTGTGTAGACTGAACAGCTACTGTGTTTTCAGGCTCTCTGCCCTCGAACTCTGTAGGTAGAAATCACGTAAAACAAATTAATGCACCTGCTTTGTTATAGACATCTGTTCTACCAGTTCTGTTCTCTAGGGAACCCTAACACTCAACATGTGGAAAAAGGGGAAGTAATTAGGGCCAGAGATAGCACAGTTCAATGAAGAGCAGGTTCTGAGACAAGGCTGCCCCAGCAGGTCTCCAGGGATGATAGTGAATTATAACTGTCAATAGCTAACTCGGATCATGTGCCCTCTAGATGCAATTTTTTTTTTCTGTAACACATCATTGTTCTGGCAGTCCTGGTCACCAAATCCAGGATCTCATACATATCAAGCATGCATTATATGCCCAGCCACTTAGGTCTTCTTGTGAGTATTTGATATGCATCATCTCATTTTTTTTAAACATTTTATCGTGTGTGTGTGTGTGTGTGTGTGTGTGTGTGTGTGTAGAATTCCACAATTCAAGGAACTGAGATCTGACAGATTTACTCTTTTTCTGAAGATTATATACCTTGTTATGAACATTGCCAGAATTCAAACTGCACTTGGCCCAAAGCCTCCAAGAATGAGCTCTGTCCTCCACTGATACACTGTGTCCTTCCAGGCAGCAGCTGCCTTACCCAGTCCTGTTGACAGATATGTGAGATCTCAGCAAAGAATATAATGGTCACAAGCCAGGTGTGGCAGTACAGGCCTTATTCCCAGGTTTGTCACAAATTTGAGGCCAGTTGCTATATACTGAGTTCCAGACCACCAGGGTCAGAGAATGAGCCCCTGTCTCAAACAGACAAAAGATGAGATGGCCACAGATGGTCAAAGTACTCTCAGAAAACTTTCCAATTTTGTGACAGGGATCTGGGACTATAGCTAAGATAACAGTTGGTGTTGTATTGTGTTTTTGGTAATGGTACTCTTTTTGGTTTTTTGTTTTTTCTTTTTGCTTTGCTGGTTTTGGTTTGGGGGTTTTTTTGTTTGTTTATTTTTTGTTTTGTTCGGTTGTTTGGTTTGGTTTTTCGAGACAGGGTTTTTGAAACAGGACTGTGAACTAGTCCTGGATGTTCTGGAATTCACTTTGTAGACTAGGCTGGCCTCAAACTCAGAGAGATCCACTTGCTTCTGCCTCCTGAGTGCTGAGATTAAAGGTATGTGTCACCATGCCTGGCACTTTGCTGTTATGATTTACCATACAATGTGTGTGTGTGTGTGTGTGTGTGTGTGTGTGTGTGTGTGTGTGTATACTTGTACATACATGTGGCGGTCAGAGGACAACTGTGGGCATCAATCATTTCTCTCCTTCTACCACGTCCTAGGAACAGGACTTGGACTGTCAGACTTGGTGACAAGCAACTTTACTTGCTGAGCCATCTCACAACTCTACTTGGTTTTGTTTTTTTGATAAATCTCATGAAAGGAAAGATCCATTTATCATTTCCATTCTGTCATAATGAGTGCTAAGGAATCCAAAGCAGGAATCCAAAGCCATTCTCTGCTCCATGAGGCTTATTACATAAGACTGTCTCGGATAAGGGCCGAGAGATGGCTGAGTGGTTAAAAGCACTTGTTGGTTTTGCAGAAGATCCATATTTGGTTCCTAGCACTCACATGGTGGCTCACAACCATCTGTAACACCAGTCTCAGGGAATCAGATGCTCTCTTCAACCTCTGAGAGCATCAGGCATGCACATGGTGTGCAAATATATATGCAAACAAAACACTCATACATATGAAAATTTTAAATATCTTTGAGATAGGCAGGGTCTGACTATGTAGCCTCGGCAAGCCTGGAATTCACTATGTAGACCAGTCTGGCCTCATAGTCATACAAATCCACCTGCCTCCTGCCTCTCTCTCTGCCTCTCTGCCTCTCTCTCTCTGCCTCTCTGCCTCTCTGCCTCTCTGCCTCTCTGCCTCTCTG